>NW_025210896.1:13364-21000 GCF_004010195.1 Chiloscyllium plagiosum
AATGGATTGAGTGTGGGTGGGTCATGGTGACAGTGACAGTGTGAGTGTGAGGGGTCAGGAAGACGGCGAAGGGTTGGGTGTGAGGGGGTCAGGGTGAGGGTAATGGAGTGAGTCTTTGGGTGTAAAAACGATGGTGAAAGAGTGAGTTTGTTGGGTCAGGGTGACGGTAGCTGAGTGAGTGTGAGGGCGTCAGGGTTAAGGTGATGTATAATGTGAGAGTGTCAGGGTGATGGTGACCTGTTAAGTGTGAGGAGGTCAGGGTGACAGTGATGGAGTGAGTGTGCGGCGTCAAGGTGACGATGTCAGTGTGAGGGGTCAAGATGAGGCAGTCAGGGTGAGAGTGACAGAGTGAGTGTGAGTGGTCAGTGTGACGATGGTGGAGTGTGTATGAGGGAGGCTGAGTGATCGTGTCAGTGTGTGGGTTTCTTGGTGACAGTGACGGAGTGAGTATAAGGGGTTCAGGATGACGGTGATGGAGTGAGTGTGAGTGGATCAGGGTGACAGTGAGCGAGTGAGTGTCAGGGATGATGGTGCTGGAGTGAGAGAACGAGGGTTACGATGATGGTGATGGAGCGAGCGTGAATGAGTCCCGGTGATGGTGACAGAGTGTTATGGGGTCAGTATGACAGTAATGGAGTGCATTTGAGGGTGTCAAGGTGACGCTGATGGAGTGAGTGTTAAGGTGTCAGGGTCATGGTGACAATAGTATGAGGGTGTCAGAATGGCAGAGATGGGGTGAGTGTGAAGATGTGAGCGTGACAGTGATGTTTTGAGTATGAGGCTGTCAAGCTGATGTTGATGGAGTGACTATGTGGGTGTTAGGTTCACGGTGATGGAGTGAGTGTGTGGGGTCAGGGTCATGTTGACGGATTAAGTGTGAGTACATCAATGTGATGATGATGGAGTGAGTGTGAGAGGATCAGTGTCGTGGTGACAGAGACAGTTTGAGTGTGTCAGGGTGATGAAGTGAGTGTGTAGTGTTTATGATGATAGTGGAGAAAGTGAGGTCTGCAGATGCTGGAGATCAAAGTTGAAACTTTATTGCTGGAACAGCACAGCAGGTCAGGCAGCATCCAGGGAACAGGAGATTCGACGTTTCGGGCACAGGCCCTTCTTCAGGATGATAGTGATGATAGTGACGGAGTGCGTGTGACAGGGTCAATGTGACAGTGACAGAGTGAAGGTGACAGGGTCAGCGTAATGGCGATGGAGTGAGTGTGAGGGTGAGGGTGATGTTAACGGGGTGAGTGTGAAGAGGGCAGGGCGAAAGTGATAGAGTGAGGGTTATGGTGTCAAGGTGACACGGCTGGAGCGAGTGTCGGGGTCAGTGTGACGGTGATGGAGTGAGTGTGAGGGGTTCAAAGTGATGCGATGTTTTAAGTATGAGGGGGCAAGGTCATGATTACAACGTGAGTATGAGGAGATGAGGGAGACGGGATGAAGTGTGTGTGACTATCTCAGGCTGACAGTGACGGATAGATTGTGTCAGAGTTATTGTGATTATGATGGAGTGAATGTGAGGAAGGTCATGGTGACAGTGTCAGTGTGAGTGTGTGTGGTCAAGAAGATGGTGACGGAGTGAGTGTGACAGGGTCAGGGTAAGGTTGAATGACTGAGTTTGAGCGTGTTAAAAAGCTGCTGACTGTGAGTGTGAGGTGTTCATTGTGAATGATGACAGATGAGTGTGAAGCAATCAGGGTGATCGTGATGGACTGAATGAGATGGGGCCAGAGTGACATGATGAAGTGAGTGTGAGGGAATCAGCGTGACAGTGATAGAGGATGGTGATGGGTTCAGGGTGTCAGAGAGAGTGTGGGGGGTTACCGTGACAGAAACCGTGTGTGTGAGAGGGTCAAGGTTACAGTGGAAGTGTGAGCAACGAGGTCCAGATTATGTTGATGGAGTGCAAGCGTGAATGTCAGGGTGACGGTGACAGAGCGACTATGAGGGTGTCAGGATTATGGCGATGGACTGAGTGTGAGCGGATCAGGATCACGGTGGCAGAGTGCGTGTGAGGGGCTCAGGGGTGACGGTGACGGAGTGAGTGTGAAGAGCATATCGCAAGAGTGAAGGAGTGAGTGTGATGGTGTCAAGGCGACAGTGATGGAGTGAGTTTGAGGGGGTGAAATTGATGAAGATGAAGTGAGTGTGAGCACGTCAGGATGACAGGGAGGGAGAGAGTTTGAGGGTGTAAAAATGATGATGACAGAGTGAGTGTAAGACGGTCAGGGTAAGTGTGGGAGTGTGAAGGAATCAGATTGACCGTGACGGAGTGAGTGTTTGGGGGTCAGGGTGATGGTGATGGAGCAGAGTATGGGAGGGTTGAGGGTGACGGGGATGAAGTGAGTGTGAGTATGTCAGAGTGACGGGCATTGGGAGAGTATGTCTGGGTCAGTGAGACGGAAATAGATTGAGTGTGAGGGGGTCATGGTGACAGTGACAGTTTGAGTGTGAGGTGTCAGGAAGATGGTGACGGAGTGTGTGTGGACAGGGTAATGGTGACAGACTGAGTGTGAGGAGTCAGGGAGACGATGGCGGAGTGAGTGTGAGGGAGTCCGGGTGATGGAGTGATGTGTGGATTTCATGCTGAGAGAGACGGATTGAGTCTGAGTGGTTCAGGATGACGGTGACGGAGCGAGTGTGAGTGAATCAGCATGACAGTGAGCGAGTGAGTGTCAGTGATGATGGTGATGCTGTGAGAGCATGTGGGTAATGATTATGGGGAAGGCATGAGTACGAGTTTGTCAGATGGGGTCAGAGTGACTGTGATGGGGTCAGGATGATGGTGATGGAGTGCGTGTCAGGGTATTAGGGTGATGATGCCAAATTGATGTGAGGCGGTCAGGGTTGTGAAGGAGTGAGTGTTAGTGTTATTGGTGACGTAACGGAGTAAACGTCAGAGTGACAGTGACAGAGTGAGTGTGATGAGGTCAGGGTAACGGTGATGGAGTAGAGTAAGAGGGGGTCAGGGTGACGCTGATGGATTGAGTGTGACGGGATCAGACTGATGGTGATGAAGAGAATGTGATGGTATTACGGTGATGGTGACAGTACGAGGGCAAGGGGTCCCAGTGGTGGTGCTGGAGTGACTGTGAGGGTGTTAGGGTGATGGTGACAGTGTGTGTGTGGGGTGCCAGGCTGGTGGTGACAGAGTGAGTGTGAGGGAGTCAGGATGTGGGTGACACAGTGAGTGTAATGCGGTCAGGATGAGGGTGACAAAGTGAGGGTGGGGCGGGCAGGGTTTTGTTGCATGAGTGAGTGTGAGGGTGCAAGTGTGACGGTAATGGGTGAGTGTGAGGGAGACAGGGTCACACTGACAGTGTGAGTACAAGAGGCTCAAGGTGACAGTCAAAGAGCGAGCATGAGGCGTCCAGATGATGTTGACAGAGAGAGTGTGAGGTGTCACCGTCACCGTGACAGAGTGATTGTGAAGAGGACAGTGAGATGGAATGAGTATGAGGGTGTCCGGGTGACAGTGATGGGTGAGTTTGAGGGAGGCAGGGTCACAGTGACGGAGTGAGTTTGGGGGTTTAGGGTGATGAGACGGTCAGGGTTTTGGTGCAGGAGTGAGTGTGAGGGTACTAGTGTAACAGTGATGGGTCATTGTGAGGGAGACAAGGTCACAGTGACCGTGTGAGTGCAAGTGGGTCAATGTGACGGTGGAAATATGAGCATGAGGGGTCCAGATGATGTTGACGGAATGCGGGGGAGGGGGTCAGGGTGACACTGATGAAGTGAGACTGCGTAGGTCAGGATGACGATGACAGAGTGAGTGTAAGTGAGTCAGGGTGACGGTGATGGAGTGAGTGTGAGGGAGTCAGGGTCACGGCGACAGAGTGAGTGTAAGGGTTCAGGGTAACGGTGATGAAGTGAGTCTGAGTAGCTCAGGGTGATGGTGATTGTGTGTGTAAGGAGCTCAGGGTTACGATGGTGTTTGTGAGGGTGAGGGACTGACGGTAACGGTGATGGAGTGAGTGTGAGGCGGTGATAGTTGCCGACAGCGAAAGAGGGGTTAGGCTGGCGTTATAGGATTCAGTGTGAGGGTGTCAGGGTGACAGTGACCGAGTGAGAGTGAAAGAGTCAGATTCATTTTGAAGGAGTGATTGTGAGTGCATCAGCGTGACTCTGACAAAGTGAATGTGAGGGGATTGGGTAACAGAGTGAGTGTGAGAGACACAGGGTGACGGTGATTGTGAGGGGTCAGGGTGACTGTGATAGAGTGAGTGCAAGGAAATCAGTATGATGGAGTGACTGCATGTGGGGGTAACGGTGGCAGTGATGAATTGAGTGTGAGGGAGTAAGGGTGACACTGACAGAGTGAGTGTGAGGGGGTCAGGGTAACGGCGATGGAGTGATTATTAGGGATCATAGTGGCATAACGGAGTGAGTGTGAGGAGGTCCGAGTAACGGTGACATACTGAGTCTGAGCGGGTAAGGGTGACAGAGTTAGTGTGTGGTGCTCATGGTGACAGTTTTCAGAGTGAGTGTGAGGAGGCCAGGGTGAGAGTGATGGAGTGAGTGTGAGGGGATCAGGGTGACGGTGATGGAGAGACTGTACGGGAGTCAGGGTGTCAGTGATAGAGTAAGTATAAGGGGGTGAGGGTGACAGTTAGGATGGATGGTGAGGAGGTCAGGGTGATAATGATAGTGTGTGCGTGAATCGGTCAGAGTGATGGCCAGGATTAAGTGAGAAGGTTGCAGGGAGACAGGAGGGTGGTGAACGCTATACGGTCACAGAGACAGTGGGGGAATGATGTCGAGGGGATCAGGATAAAAGTGTAGGAGTGTGTGTGAGTATATCAGGATGATAGTGATGGAGTAAGTGTGAGAGGCTCAAGGTGATGATGACAGAGTGAATCAAAGGGGCTCAGGGTGAGAGTGATCGGGTGAGCGTGAGGGCGTCAGGTTAGGGTAACGTTGTGAGAGTGAGGTGGTGAGTATGAACGTGCAAGAATGAGTGTGATTGGGTCAGGGTGATGGAATCAGTGTGAGAGTGATGGAGTGAGTGTGAGGGGTAGTGAATGTGAGGGGGTCATGGTGACAGTGACGGAGTGAGTGTGAGGAAGACAGCGTGGTGGTAACAGTGCAAATGTCAGTTGACAGTGAGGGAGGGAGTGTGAAGGCGCCAGAGTGTTCCTGACGGTATGAATGTGAGGGCGTCAGGGTGATGGTGGTGGTGTGAGTTTGAGGTCAGGGTGACCGTGACAGAGTGAGTTTCAGTTGGACAGGGTGATGGTGATGGAGTGAGTGTGAGGGAGTTCTGAGTAATGGTGATGGAGAGAATGTAAGTGTGGTGTGACGATGACTGAGAGAACGTGAGGGTGTTAATGTGATAGTAAGGGAGTGTTTGCTAAGGTGTGAGGGTGCTGGTGTAGGAGCGAGTGTGAGGTGGTTTGGGTGACGGTGACAGCGTGAGAGTGATGTGTAAAGTTGATTGTAATGGAGTGACTGTGAGGTGGACAGGGTGACTGTGATGGAGTGAATGTGAGGGGATTGGGATGACAGAGTGAATGTGAGGGACTCATGGTGATGGTGAGTGTGAGGGGATCTGGGTGACGATGACGGATTGTGTGGGATCATGTTGATGGTGATGTGAAGGAGTCAGGGTCACGGAGACGGAGTGAGTGTGAGGGAGCCGGATTGATGGAGTGAGTGTATGAAAGGGCAATGGTGACAGTGATTGAGTGCGAGGAGTTCAGGGTGACACTGAGGGAGTGAATGCGAGGAGATCAGTGTGAGAGTGATGCACAGAGTGTCAGGGGTCAGGCTGACAGTGATAGAGTGAGTGTGCGGGATACAGAGTGACGGTCAGAATTGAGTGTGAGGGCTACAGTGAGACAGTAGGCTATGAAGGTTATACGGTCAGGGAGACAGTAGAGGAGTGAGTGCGAGGGGATCAGCATAAAAGTGTAGGAGTGAGTGTGAGTATATCAGGTTGATAGTGATGGAGTGAGTGTGAGGGGGTCAAGTTAATGATGACGGAGTGAATCTGAAGGGGTCAGGCTCAGAGTGACTGGGTGTGGGTGAGGGGGTCAGTTTGAGGGTGATGGCATAAGAGTGAGGGCTAAGGTTGACTGTCAAGTAGTGAGTGTGAGAGGGTGAGGGTGACATTGAAAGAGTGACAATGAAGGGGTCAGGGTGAGGGAGAAGGAGTGAGTGTGAGGAGGACAGGGTGTTGTTGACCGAGCTAGTGTCAGTGGCTAGTGAGACAGTAAGGGAGTGAATGTGAGGGCGTCAGGGTAATAGTGACACACTGAATGTGAGGCAGTCAGAATGACAGTGATGGAATGTGTGGGGGTGTCAGGTTGAAGGTGATGGAGAGAGTGTGATGTGGTCACATTGACATTAACAGTGTGTTTAGGAAAATGGTGATGGTGACGGATGAGCATGAGGGCGACAGGGGTATGACAATAGTGATTGTGAGGGGGACAAGCTGCCAGTGGTGGAGTGAATATGAGGGGGAGAGGGTGACGGTGAAGGAGTTAATGTGGGCAATCATGGTGACAGAGTGAGAGGGTGGGTTTAAGCCTCATGGTGATCGATTAAGTGTGGGCGTGTCTGGTGATGGTGACATAGTAAGTGTATTGCTCTCAGCATGACAGTGAAAGAGAGACTGCAAGGAGGGATCGGGGGATTTTGATGGAATGAGCGTGTTCGTGGCGAGGTTGAGAGTGATGGAGTGAGTATATGGGGGTCAGGATGATGGTGTGGAGTGTGAGGGGGAACAGGCTCTACACCAGCATCGCCCACAATGACAGCATCACAACAACAGGCTCTACACCATCATCACCCACAATGACAGCATCACGGCAACAGGCTCAGTACTCAACACCAATCTCCATGCACCAATGACCAATCTCCGAGCACCGTCCTACATCGCATCCAGCGTCTTCACCTTTGGCAACCAGTTCTTCATCCAGACACATGGAACAGCCATGGGGACCAAATTTGCACCTCAATATGCCAACATCTTCATGCACAGGTTTGAACAAGATTTCTTCTCTCTGCAGGATCGCCAACCAACATTATACACCAGGTACATTGATGATATTTTCTTCCTCTGGACCCATAGAGAGGAGACACTGAAAAAATCTACGCAGTGATATCAACACGTTTCACCCCACCATCAAACTCACCATGTACTACTCTCGACTATCTGTCTAATTCTTGGACACATGCGTCTCCATCAAGGATGGACACCTCAGCACCACACTCTACCGCAAACCCACAGACAACCTCACAATGCTACACTTCTCCAGCTTCCACCCAAAACATATTAAAACAGCCATCCCCTATGGTCAAGCCCTACGCATAAACAGGATCTGGTCAGTTGAGGGGGAACGTCACGGGCACTTGTAAGTACTCAGGGATGCCCTCATAAGGACGGGGCACGATACGCAGCTCATTGACCAACATATCCGAAGTGCTGCAGTGAGGATCTGTAATGAACTCCTCAGGAGACAGACACGAGCTGCAACCAATCGGGTACCCGTCGTTGTCCAGTATTTCCCAGGAGCCGAGAAACTACGCCATGTTCTTCGCAGCTTGCAACACATTATCAATGAGGATGAGCACCTCACCAAGACCTTCCCCACACCTCCACTTCTCTCCTTTAAACAGCAACCAAACCTCAAAC
>NW_025210897.1:0-1647 GCF_004010195.1 Chiloscyllium plagiosum
CTTTACCTGTTTCAAATTTTGTAATCTGGACATTTTTCAAGATGTCACCATCTATTTCCCTACAGTCTATATCTTCCATATCCTTTCCACAGTAAATACTGATGCAAAATACTCGTTTAGTATCTCTCCCATTTTCTACTGCTCCACACAAAGGCTGCCTTGCTGATCTTTGAGGGGCCTTATTCTCTCCCTGTTCGTCCTTAATGTATTTGTAAAAACCCTTTGGATTCTCCTATCTCATGTCTCCTTTTTGCCCTCCTGATTTCCTCTTAAGTATGCTCCTACTTCCTTTATACTCTTAAGGATTCACGCGATCTATCCTGTCTATACCTTACATATGCTTCCTTCTTTTTCTTAACCAAACCCTCAATTTCTTTAGTCATTCAGCATTTCCTATTCCTACCAGCCTTTCCTTTCCTTTCACCCTAACAGGAATATACTTTCTCTGGATTCTCTATCATTTCTGAAGGCTTCCCATTTTCCAGCTGTCCCTTTTTACCTGCGAACATCTGCCCCCAATCAGCTTTTGAAATTTCTTGCCTAATACTGTCAAAATTGGCCTTTCTCCAATTTAGTGCTTCAAATTTTAGATCTGGTCTATCCTTTTCCATCACTATTTTAAAACAAATAGAATTATGGTTGCTCGCCCCAGTGTGCTCCCCCACTGACACCTCAGTCACCTGCCGTGCCATATTTTCCAAGAGGAGTAGGTGAAGTTTTGCACCTTCTCTAGTATGTACACCCACATACTGAATCATAAAATTGTCATGTGCACACTTAACAAATTCCCCTCCATCTAAACCCTTAACCCCTATGGCAGTCCCAGTCTATGTTTGGAAAGTTTAAAATCCCTTACCATAACCACCCTATTATTCTTACAGGTAGCTGTAGCTGGCCCCCACTTCTGTACTCTGACACGTGCTGGTTCCGAGAATTTTGACATAGTTAATAAACCCTTTCTCAAAAAATAGACCGATGTTATATACCGCCAGCTTGAAATTCACACATATTTAAAGTGTTTGTAAATTGCACCTTTCATCTCAATCATGTTTCTAATTAATTGTGGCTATTCTTTATGGAGAACAAAAAGTTATCGTGTCTACTTTGTGAAGAATTTGGGTGTTTGAGTTGTCCTAAAGCTCTCTCTCTTTTTTTTTGCTATTCGAGAAGGTATGCTTTTAATGTGCAGAAATTGTTGATATTTTTGGTAACAAAAATATTAATCTATTTTAATAAGACTTTCAACTGTGCAAAGACTGAAGAGATTTATCGCTCCAGAGAAATCATTGCTGCTTTCCTTCCAATGGAATCTACTTAGTGAGCAGAATCAGAGCTGCACAGCATGCACCTTTTTTTGTTTGGTCCAACTTGTCCATGCCAACCAGACATATATCCTAAATTAATTTGAGTCTCATTTGTCAGCACTTGACCCATATCCTTTAAACCCTTCCTATTCATGTCACCATCCAGAATTGATTTTAGATACTGAAATTTACTAGCCTCCACCACCTCCTCTGGCAGCTACTCCTCTCTCACTCACACACTCTCTCACTCTCTCTGCGTGTGCGTGTGTGTGCGTGTGTGTGCGTGTGTGTGCGTGTGTGTGCGTGTGTGTGCGTGTGTGTGCGTGTGTGCCTCTGTCTCTCT
>NW_025210897.1:16569-18741 GCF_004010195.1 Chiloscyllium plagiosum
AAAAGATTTACTACGTGGTGCTCAGAATATTAGGGTGGAAGCAACAGAGGGCAGTTGTTACATAGAGATCTAAACAGAGAAAAGAAATAGACAAAAAAATGTGTCAGCAAATTTTAAAGGCTTGTCGGAAAATAAATCATATTAGTGGACTTTAATCACTCTAATATGGACCAGGGGAAAATAAAATATGCTAAGGGTGGGGAAGGGAGGAATTTCTGAAGTGGAAAGAAGAATTTTCGGAAACAATCTGTCTCAAAATCAATAGGAAATGAAACAGTAAAATAAAACAAAGAACTCTGGATGCTTAAAGTCTGAAACAAAAACAGAAACTGTCAGAGAAACTCAGCAAGTCTGGCAGATTTATGGAAAGAAAGCCATTTTCTCTCCAAGAAATGAAACAATGTCGGATTTGGTTCTGGGAAATTAAGAATCTTACAGTAGGAATCAGCCTCAATGTAATTTATTTTAAAGTACTTATGGTAATAAAAACTAGAAATATCAACGGGTGAAGTTGATGACAAACGGAGGAAGAACAAATGTAAAGGATTTTAAGGAGGGGCCCAGCAGAGGTAGATTAGAAAAGGTGATTGCTCGTTAAAGCATGATTGCAATCATGAAGGCAAAATAGGGATGGGATAAATCAGAAATAAACTAGAGGCAGTCCTTTGAAGGAGAAGGCACAGCATCTGAAGTTAATTTGCCCTGGATGACAAACTGAAAATTAAAAAAAGATGGAGTTGAAGACAGATATGACGAATATAGTTCAGTTAATAATCAGGAAGATTATTGAAAGTGCAGGAGGGAAGGTCGGAGTGTGGAAATGAAATTGAGTCAGTAATGGGAATGATGGGGCGGCAAGGTGGCTCAGTGGTTAGCACTGCTGCCTCACAGCGCCAGGGACCCGGGTTCAATTCTCACCCCGGGTGACTGTCTGTGTGGAGTTTGCACGTTCTCCCAGTGTCTGCGTGGGTTTCCTCCGGGTGCTCCGGTTTCCTCCTACAGTCCAAAGATGTGCAGGTCAGGTGAATTGGCCATGCTAAATTGCCCATCATGTTAGGTGCAATAGTCAGGGGGAATGGGTCTGGGTGGGTTACTCTTCGGAGGGTCGGTGTGGACTTGTTGGGCCGAAGGGCCTGTTTCCACACTATAAGAAACCTAATCTAAAAACAAAATTCTACATTGTTTTTTGGGGAGGGTGCGATTTGGTACTACAATGATCTCCAAGAGTCCGTTTTGGTGCTATTACTCTTTAAAATGCTTATAAATGACCGAGTCCCGGTTGAAGGGAGCTGCATGAAAAAGTTCATAGACGGTATGAAATTTGGCAAAATTGTAGATTGTGATGGGAATAGTTTACAGTTTTCAGGATCACTGGGATCGTTTCTGGGAAGCTAGGACCTGTACAAGTGAGGCAGTCTGCACTTGAACCAGAATGGGACCAACATCCTTGCAGTTGGGTTTACTAGTGTCGCTAGGAGGAGTTTTAAACTAGCTCAGCAGGAGGAGGGGACACAAAGCATTAGTACAATAGGGACACAGTTTAGTAAAGGAACCAAGACAGACAGTGCTCGACCATGCTGAGACTCAAGGGACGGCTCTACTTTAATGGTAGGCGAACTGAAGAAAGACATATATGTTAAAGTTATGGATTGTCATGAGGAATTGTGATGTTGTTGCCATCAGAGATGTGGTTCGGATAGGCACAGGACTAGCAACTTAACATTCTAGGGTATAGGATCTTCAGGCAGGACAGTGGAGGGTGTAAAGAGTAGATGGTGTCACATTATTAATTAAGGAATCAGTTTTGCAGTTAGAAGAAATAATATCTTGGAATAAGGCTTCAAATTTGTCTTCAAATGAGGCTTTGTGGACAGAGCTTAGGAACAAAAAGAAGAAAATTACATTGCTGGAAGTGTATTATAGGCTCCCAAACACCTAGAGGGCAATGGAGGAGCAGCTCAATTCACTGAGCTGTATGAATAATATTAATGGATTACTGAAGAATTTCAAATGACTAAAGAAATTGAGGGTTTGGTTAAGAAAAAGAAGGAAGCATATGTCAGGTATAGACAGGATAGATCGAGTGAATCCTTAGAAGAGTATAAAGAAAGTAGGAGTATACTTAAGAGGGAAATTAGGAGGGCAAAACGGGGACATGAGATAGCTTTGGCA
>NW_025210897.1:19707-21000 GCF_004010195.1 Chiloscyllium plagiosum
GGCTGTACAGGACATTGGTTAGGCCACTGTTGGAATATTGCGTGCAATTCTGGTCTCCTTCCTATTGGAAAGATGTTGTGAAACTTGAAAGGGTTCAGAAAAGATTTACAAGGTTGTTGCCAGGGTTGGAGGATCTGAGCTACAGGGAAAGGCTGAATGGGCTGGGTGCTGGCAGGTGGGACTAGATTGGGTTGGGATATCTAGTCGGCACGGACGGGTTGGACCGAAGGGTCTGTTTCCATGCTGTACATCTCTATGACTCTATAACTTCTCCAACATTAACTGGAATATTCATAGTGTAAATGTTTTGACGGTGGATTTCTTGAAACATATTCAGGGCAGCTTTTCATATCAACATGTAGATGATCCAACAAGTGATGGTGCATTCCCCTAATTGTGGGGAATGAAGCCAGACAGGTGTTTGAGGTGGCTGTGGGAGAGAATGTTAGTAAAGGTGAACACAACACTTGGAAAAAGTCTTTGTGCAAAAGAAAGGTTTTGGATTGGGTAAGACAGGATCTGACAAAAATAGATTGGGAACAGCTACTTGTAGGAAAGTCAACAGCAGAACAGTCAAAAAGGCAATAGGGAGAGTGCAGGTGCAATATGTGCACTTTAGGGTGAAATGTAGAAGTAACAAGCCCAGAGAACCATAGATATCGAGGAATTTTCAGGACTGGATAAGAAGGAAAAAAAGAGACTTTAACAGGTACAGAGGGAGTAAATCAACAAAGGCACTTGTGCAGTATAGGATGTGTCGGGGGTTGTGGCAAAGTTAAGAAAGCAATTCGGAGAGCAGAGAAGAGGCATGAGAAAACATTGGTGAGCAAGATTAGGGACAATCCCAAAATATTCTAGATCAAGGGGAAGAGGATAACCAGGGAAAGATTAGGGCCCATTAGGGCTCTCTGGGACAATCTCGGCATGGAGTCAGGGGATACTGGTAGAGTGTTAAATGAGTATTTCACATTTGTCTTCAATCAGCAGAATAAGAATTTATGAAGGTGGACTGTGAGGGTCTTGAGCAGATTGATAGAGGGAATAAGAAGCTATTGTAGGTTTCGTCAGGTTTTGAAGTGGACAAATCACCAGGTCAAGATGAGTTGTATCCCAGGCTGCTGTGGGAGGTGAGGAAGGAAATCACAGGGGCCCTAACCCAAATTTTTAATTCCTCTCTGGCCACAGGGGAGGTGCCAGAGGACTGGAGAACAACTAACGTGGTTCCACTTTTCATGAAGGATGGTAAAGAGAAACCAGGAAATTAGAGACCAGCTAGTCTTCCATCAGTGTTAG
>NW_025210898.1:0-8566 GCF_004010195.1 Chiloscyllium plagiosum
GGATTATGTGGCTAGGCAGGAAAGTAATGTTATGGCCACATCAGAGTGGTTGTGATCTTGTTGATGGCGGAGCAGGCTCAAGTAACCAAATGGTTTTCCCATGCTCTTATACCTTAGGTACTCACTGATAATCATCAAGGTGTAATGCAAAAGACATCAACAGCAGATGACAGCTGATATATGACATTTCAGGTGGATGTGCAGCTAAAACATCTTGGTATACATGAAAAGAACATTAGCTGGCAGATTTTGGGACTAATTAAGAATTAGTTTCATACTTGTAATGTGGCAGGGTCAGCATGGAGTTAGCTAAGAGATCAGTATCTGTCCAGTTCTCTTCACCATCTTTGTTAGTTGTCCAGTTGAAAGTCTTTCCACTTATTGATGATACAGTGACTTATGAGGATGCTATAACTTTATATGAGAAAAATGGAACACTGACAGATCTAAATAAGGGCATGGTCTGGAACTGAAAATGAAGATTTAAATGCTGTTTTATGCACAGATTTAGCCAAGCACATCTATGCATGTTGCAAAGCTTTAGACTATACAGATTGAATTCTGAAGGTTCATTCGCAGTACTGAGAGGGTAATACAAATAATGCTTTATGATAAAAAGTGACACTCTCTGTATAAGTACCAAAATTATTAGTACTAGTACAAAGTTTTATTATAGAAGACCTTGCTTAAGCCTCAGTTAGACTATGATCATAAGATGTAGGAACAGAAATAGGCCATTCAGCCCAAGAATATCATGAGGTGATGTTATTTATAATTCTGGAAAACCAAATGATTAAGTTATAGCAAAAACATTTAAAGGCAAGTATGGAATTTGTCTGTTCTGATAGAAAGGAAAATCAAGTACACTGCCTGATGGGCTACAGATTCACACCAGTGATGCAGGCCAATTTTACCTCCAGAGTTTATCTTCTGTTACTATTGGGGTTCTTGATGGCTTGTGGAGGATATCAAAAATAGGAAACATGTAAAGCTTAGATTTTCTAGATTTTTTTTGTTGGGGCATGGGAACTTGGTTTCTGATATACATCAAGATTTCATCACAGTAAAAAACGTAACCATGCCAAACCTATTCCAATAATTTGGCAAATTTTAGGAAGCAATACCTCATGAGACTAATAAGTAAAATATGACAGCTTACAAATACAATAATATTTACAATATAACTTTATTTATCTACAGCTTTACAAAATGTTATAAGTGAAATTGCACCAAACCCCTCTCTCAGATTTTTCATGATGGACGTTCTTTGCCTGACCACTTATGGTAAATGTTGAATTTTAACATACTAGTCAGGCTAAATTTCCTCCATCCTCAGAAAGATGCTTCTTCTCATTCATATTCCTTGTGTGGATTTGTAGATTTTGTTAAATCAATTGTCAGTGTGGTTCTGTACAAGGTGATTGTCCTAAAGTCATCTCCAATCAACAGCAATTTGAACAAAGTATTTTCTATAGTCTAGGCCTGCCAAGGCCACAAAATTGAAGGTCAGCGCTAAAGACTTTCTGACCTCTATACAAACATGTCAACCTAGCTCAAGATATTTAACTCAAAACCATTTTCTTTTAATTTAATGTCTTAAATAGAATGCTGAAAATGTTTTATTCCCCCATTGCCCTGTACCTCATGGATGTTCTAAATATCTGATATGAGAATGTTGTGAAAATATTCCACAAAGCTGTGGAAGCTAAATGGTTCCATTTGAAAGGCATAGCAATTCTAATAATGCAACTCTCTTTCTCTCATACACAAAAATGTTGCCAATAGAAACTGGAACTCTCCATGTTCAACATGAATGAGTCAAGGTCTGAGAACAGATTAGCACTCTGGCTCCCAAAGACAGCAAGTTTGAATTCTTGAACATATCTTTAAATTGCTCTAGGAATTTGGGAAATACTGCATTGATTGCTCATGTCGAGGTGTAAATTTCTTTTCAACTCCCACAGTTCTTACGGTAAAAGCACATTGAAGCTAGTATGGGATTTCAGAATTGTGACCCAGAAGCAATGAGGGAAATGCCAAGTCAGGATAGTGTGTGACTTAAAGGGAAATGTGGAGATAATGGTGCTCATACATTACTGCTCTTACTTTCTGTGGTAGAGTTCATTGAGGAGGAAAGTGCTTTTGAAGTGCTCTTAGTGAGTATCTGCAATGTACCCTGTAGATCGTACATAGTGCAGCCACAGGAAGCCGCTGATGGATGATTGAAATCTGTGTCTTGTGATGATGCACCAACAAGGTGAACTGCCCTGTCCTGGGTGGTGCCGACTTTCTTCAATGTTCCTGTGGCTGCGTCTATCCAAACGAGTGGTGAATATTCCATTACAACCTTGAGCTTTGCAGATGGTGGAAAGGCACTGAAGGTGGTTAGCCACTTGTTGCAGAGTAGCCAGTAAGGGAACAATATCATAGCATATAAATTTAATTTCTTAAAATCAATAACAATTTCCATTTATATAGTTGATTCAATATATAGCAATGTCGTAACGTGTTTACTAAAGCATTACGCAAAAGACTGGGACTGAGTAAAAGCTACCCAAAGTCTGTTTGAAAAGGTGAGTTTGAAGGAGCAAAAGTTGAAAAGACTTTTAGGTAGTGAAGAAATTCCATTGTGTAGGAACCAGCAAATGAAAACAAAGCTAACGAGCTTGGCAGGAAAGTACACAAAAAAAATCAGAGTCGGAGAAGTAGTGTTCTTGGGCAAGGGGGTTGTTTGTATTGACAAGAGGAGGTCACAAAATAGGGAAAGATAAGGTCATGAAATAATTTAAACATGAGACGGAGAATGATGATTTAGGGTAATGTAGTCCAATAAAGGCACTGATACTGACTGTTCAGAATTTGGTACAGTATATAATAGAGGCAGTAGAGTTAAGAGTGACTTGTAATAGATGTATGATAAAGGTGACCAAGTGCTTAGCAGAGTCATAAAGTCTAGAGATGTTGACAAGTCATTATGATGAAAAGGAAATGGGGTCAGAAACTCAGCTAAATATGGGGGAGGGAGAAACAGAATGGCTTAACTTAATACAGCAGTTATGGAGGAGGACTGGAATGAGTGGGGAGAGGGATTCAGTTAAAATGTCAGCGAGCATAGGCACAAGGGAAGCTTTGGTAATTAACGATTTAGTTTAAATGGGCCAAGACAGCAAGTAGATCTGATATGCAAGGTAAGTTTAGAGAAAATACAAGGAAAATTGGGAGAATAACCTGAGAAAGCTTGGGTTTCATTATAGAATTGGCGGGTGGTGGTGGTGCTGAGTGCATGTTCAGCATGGTTTATGATTAGATTAATAAGCAGTAGAGGCGGTTGAAGGGGTTTTAGTTATAAAAGCAATTGGATCAGTTCATTGCAAAGAATAATCTGATGATACTTGAAATATGAATTGTTTCTCTCTCCATGGATGTTGCTTGGTCTGTTGAGTTCCCAGCATTTTGCTTTTGTTCCATGAGTGAAGTTTTGGATTAGGAAATGGAGACAGATGTGAGGAAAAGGTGGCAGTGTAGGAAATAAACTGGAGCTTTTTGAAAGAATTTACTCACAGGGTGGTAGTCATCAGTGACTGGGCCAGTGTTTATCGCCCATCCTGAGCTGCCCTGAGCAGTGTGAGGTCTCATTCAATCCAACCAGATTTAGGATTGTTAGTAACTCAGCTGAATGTAAAATCTATACATGTGCATGCGGTGGGGAACAAAGAACCGTACCAAGAAAAAACCTAACAAGGCAAGGACAAGGGAATAATTAAGCAATTTCACGATTATTTGAACCAGTGGAACAAAATGAGAAGCCAAAGTCTAGGTAGTTACATTTTGAAAGTATAACTGTAAATGTCGTGGGAATAAATAATTGATAGTTTTGCAGGGATAGCTTTTGAAAGGATAAAGAAAACCATCATTTTAATTGCCAGCACTCTGATATCAGCTTTCATTAGTTTACTCAGAAGCTATGTCAAGATCTTTTAAAAAATGACAATGATTTGTGCTTGGTGCATATTTAGTCATCAGATGCTTCTAGTTAAACATTGTAGTTTATTAACCAGATTATGATGTCATTTGCTTGGCCACTGGGCATTAAAACTAAACATAACATTGTACCTTTAGGAGACTTTTAAGGTACGGCCTTATAGACAACAATTTCCGATGCTCCAAACATTTGCTATTAAATGTAAATTCAATTATATTGCTGGAAAACAAATTGATGCAAATGACTTGCTGCACTTCAAGCAACAAATATGATGAACTAAGAAACATGTATTTGCACTGTTGATAAACTCCACAGTAATCCCAGGACATCAGGAAAATCCATAGATATATAGGTTTTTGTTATAAAATCAATAAAGGAAAAGTTCTCCACCATATGTTATCAGTTTACTTAATAAATAATAATTGTCTAAAACATTTTTGAACTATTCTAAAGACATCTAGTGGCAGGTGAAAAGTGCTGCATCCAGCTTCAGATCATGCTATAAATATGACACAAATGACCATACAAAGTCTTAAGTATCTTTGACAAGTAGTAGAAAATTGGTAATTTGTGTTTTATTGCAGCATTAAAGATTTTATAAATGTTATTTAGTAAAACATCCAAACAGGATGAGATATCTACTCCACATTACTTAGAACTGATATTAGTTTATGGCCATTGAGATTTTTTTTAAAAAAAGTCTCTATTTTTGCAGTGCCCTTTCAAACTCAAATTTCTCAAAATGCTTACACCCAATTAAATATTTTGAATGATCATCATTCTTGACACTGGAATGTCAGCATAGAACTTGTGCCTACTGGCTGCAGTCGACTTGAACCTTCAACTTTGTGACTCAGCGACAAGGGTACAAACACTGAGCTAACCCTATCATCGTCAGGTTAGCAAGGATGTTTTCAAATCTTTTTTCAATATATTCTTAGACTGCTGTTATTAAAGCAATTTGATATTTACAAATTATACAAAATCAGAGAAACATGCAAAAAAATTCAATATAAGTCTTTAAAATTAAAACTGTAGTTACAGCCTGTGGACAAAAAAAGTTCATTTTGCTTTGTAAAACAGACACTTTAAAAGATGTGAAAATGACAAAAGGCTGGCAGTCTAATGCTTTAACCGGTTATAGAAAATGGCAGTCTTAAACTGAATGCATATCGCTAGTTTATGACCTTATTTGTTGCTAATGTAAGGCAGTGAGACATGCACTTTGAAGTTCAGTTCAGCTCAAATCATAAATCAATATTTGCTGCAACAAAATAAAAATAAAACTGCCAAGATATGGATTACCAAAGCACATGATTAAATAAAATTGGGGCTTTCTCAAATATTTCCTCTACTGAAAGCGGCAATGCAGTATAGCAGCCAAGACAAAAATGTTTCAGCTGTTAAGGTGCACTTGCGGTATTCTGATTGTTTATTATCATGGCAGTACAACAAATCCAAATCAGTAGTAAAGCAGAATACATTTTTATAGATTCAGAAATTGTGAATATACCAAATTGCTATGAATTTTAATGAAAAACAACACATCCTTATGCCTCTCCTACAAGTCCTTCAGTGAAATGCAGGTTCATTGAAAAAAATCAGTTTACTATTCTGATAGAGGTTTATTTCCAATGACTGATATATCGAGGCTTTAATATTCTTCATAGCGCTTGTCGAGTCTTTAAACCACATTTTATCAAAGAAGATATGTAGTAACAGCAATTTAAATGTCACAGCCACAGCCATTTTTAAAATTATTTCATTTTTCAAAATTATTCACTATATCCCAACTTGTAAAATTTATTTTAATTTAATATCAAAGACTATTTTTTTGGATTCTTTTGTACATTTTGTATATAGATTTGCTATGACAGAAATAAATTGTTATTGCAATTTCTTTTGCTTTGATGATAAGATCCAAATACAAACATGCATCTATAGTAGAATAAGCTATTTAACTACGTCAATATAAAAGAAAATCTGATGACCTTCTGCACTATGATAATAGTTAAAAAGTTGTCAGAGGAATGTCAGGTCAATTCAGCAACAAGTTGACCACCTACTGATACAGCAGAAAGCATGGCTAATGAACTGAATTAAGGTTTTGCATCGGTGTTTGCCAGAAGGACTGTCAGATTACTAGCGGAGATAAAATTAGGAAAAGAGGAAGACCAGAAAAAAAGTCAGTAATTAAAGTAGATAGGTTATCCATTGCAAGTGGAATGCGTTCTAGGTTGCTGAAGAAAATCAAGGTAAAAATTGGAGGTGCAGACCACAATCTTCCAATCTTCCTCAGGCCATGGTGCCAGAAAATTGCAAATGTTACACCCTTATTCAAAAAAGGTAAAGGTGGATAAAAAGAGACAATTACAGACCAATCAGGTTAATGCCAGTGGTGGGAAACTTTTAGAAATGATAACCTGCGAAAAACTTAACAGTATCATGGACAAGCATAAACACATACAGGAGAACCAGCTTTAATTTGTTTGACTAACCATATTCTATGTAGTTGCAAAAGAGGTAGATGACGCTAGTGCTGTAAATATTGTGTACATGGACTTTCAAAATATACATAAAGCACTGCATAGTCGCTTTCTTAGCCCACGTGATAAAAGAATAGTCGTAGCATGAGTAGATACTTTCTAATAAGAAGTGTCCTTACATATCTCAGGAGCAAGCAGGACTCGTTTGGCCTTCTAATCCACTACCACAGAATCAGAGTCCTTCCATACTATGGATAAAATTGGCTCAGGAAAAGGAAATACAGCTACAATGTATCTGACTGTTTGTCAGATTGGAGAGAGGGACAAAGTTGTGTTTTCCAGGTTTTAGTATTTGGACCACATCTCTGTTTAATATACATTAATAATTTGATTTCAGGGGTTCAGGACACAGGTTTGAAAGTTTCAAATGACATGAAACGTAGAAGAGTTATAAAAATGAAAAAGGCAGTAATAGGTTTCAAGAGGGCATAGGCTGGTGGAATGAACAAGTGAATTCAACATAAAAAACAAGATGATCAGTTTCGATTGGAAGAATGAACAGACAATATATGCTAAACACACCCATTTTAAAGAGGATATAAGAGGAGACAGACCAGAGGAAGTTTGTGCACAAATCTTTAAAATGGTAGTTAATGAAGCAATTAATAACATTTATGGAATCCTGGGATTATAATCAGCTGCATTGCGTATAAAAGTCAAGAAGTTCTATTAAAACTATGTAAACACTAATCTGGCTCTAGCTGGATTATACCGTTCACTTTGTCATGTGAATTAACATCAAGATATACAATGATGAGAATATAATGAGCAGGCAAGTTAATTTTCCATGAATTGCAGCTCAATATAATTTGTTACTAACAACAACTGAGCATGTCTCTACAGTGGAAAATAATTATGTTCTCAAACTTCCCTTTTAATACGCACACATTTTAAAACTGTAGCTCTTTGTCTGTGAAGCTAATTAGTAAATCAGAGTTGTACAGCATGGAAAGAAGCCCTTTGGCTCACGGTGGCTGGATTGTCAAGCACCCATCTACTTTAGTCCAATTAACCAGTAGATGGTCCATATCCTTACATGTTATAGTGTTCTAGTTTCCATCTAAACTGTTCCTAAATATTGTGATGGTTCTGAGCTCTACCACTTCTCAGGCAATGAAATCCAGATAACCACCACCCTCGAGGGAACACATTCTTCCTTAACTCCCATCTAAGCCGCCTGCCCCTTATCTTAAATATATGGCCCCGGTTATTGACTCCACCACAAAGTGAAACTGTTTCTTCCTATCTTCTGTATTCATACCCCTCATAAGTAAATCAGCACAACCCTGCCCCACCCTCACCCCCAACTCCCCCACCCCCTGTCAGCCTTCTCTGGTCTTACAGAAACAATCCAATATACCTACTTTATATTCTGGAACACTCCATAGCCCGATCAACATTCTGGTAAATTTACTTTGCATCTTCCTCTAATACAATCACATCATGCCTATGTGGTAAACAGAACTGCTACACAGTACACCAGTTGTAACTAATCTCTTGTACAGATCAGAACTCCCTGCTCTTGTACTTAATGTCTCACCTAATAAAGGTAAATGTCCAATATGCCTTTTTAAACATCTTATCCTCATGCCCTATGACCTTCAAGAATCTGGGAACATACATATCAAGACCCCTCCAATCCGATGTATTTCTTAGGGTGCCAGCAATAAATGAAGAGACTGTATTTCAGAATTTGAAAGTGCGTTCAATAACTCAAATGTTATGGACATCCCTTCTTTAGGAAATTGAATGAGAGGGCAATTTACACTGGAAGTTGCAAAATGGCAGCAAAAGTTACTGGCATGATAGAACTGAATACTCATTCTCCAGTGCTGATTGCAAAATTAAACTTGCTTACTTTTATTTACCTAGTTAAAAAATATATATATAAAAAAGGCTGCAATACAAATGCGAGGTTAAAATGTAGAATAAAACAACCTTGAATCATTTAGCCATTTCATCAGAACCAAAAAGGTGAAAGCCATGATACTGACAAATCAAACAACTCAATCTCAATTCTATAATGAAGTGGAAAGCT
>NW_025210898.1:12896-16105 GCF_004010195.1 Chiloscyllium plagiosum
GTAATTACTATGGGCAAATACCCTGTTGGGGTAAATACCGAGGCAGATACCCTGTCAGAGGGGAAATACCGGGGCAAATACCCTGTCAGAGGGTACATACCGGAGAAAATACCCTGCCGGGGTAAATACTGGGGCAAATACCCTGTCAGGGGATAAATACTTGTGCAAATACCCTGTCAGGGGTAAATACCCTGTCAGGGGGTAAATACCAGGGCAAATACACTGTCAGGTGGTAAATACTGTGGGCAAATACCTGTCAGAGGGTAAATACCGTGTCAGGGGTAAATACCAGGGCAAATATCCTGTCAGGGGGTACATACTGTGGGCAAATACCCTGTCAGGTTGTAAATACCAGGGCAAATACCCAGTCAGGGGGTAAATACCAGGGAAAATACCCTGTCATGGAGTAAATACTGTGGGAAAACACCCTGTCTGGGTAAATACCGGGGCAAATACCCTGTCAGGGTGTAAATACGAGGGCAAATACCCTGTCAGGGGGTAAATACAAGGGCAAATACCCTGTCAGGGGGTAAATACTGTGGGCTACTACCCTGTCAGGTGGTAAATACCGGGGCAAATACCCTGTCGGGGTAAATACCGGGGAAAATACCCTGTCACGGAGTAAATACTGTGGGCAAATACCCTGTCAGGGGAGTACTGTGGGCTAATACCCTGTCAGGGGGTAAATACTGTGGGCAAATACCCTGTCGGGGGTAAATACCGGGGCAAATACCCTGTCGGGGGTAAATACCGGGACAATATGCTGCCGGGGGTAAATACGAGGGCAAATACCCTGTCAGGGGGTAAATACCAGGGCAAATACTGTCAGGGAGTAAATACTGTGGGCAAATACCCTGTCAGGGGGTAAATACCGGGGTAAATACCCTGTCGGGTTAAATACCGGGGCAAATAACTCAGAGGGTAAATACTGGGGCAAATACCATGTCAGGGGGTATATACTGTGGGCAAATACCCTGTCAGGGGTATATACTGTGGCCCAATACCTGTCAGAGGGTAAATACTGGGGCAAATACCCTGTCAGGGGTAAGTACTGTGGGCACAATCCCTGTCAGGGGGTAAATACTGTGAGCAAATACCCTGTCAGGGCGTAAATACCGGGGACAATATCCTGCCGGGGGTAAATACTGTGGGCAAATACCCTGTCGGGGTAAACACCGAGGCAAATACACTGTCAGAGGGGATATACCGGGGCAGATACCCTGTCAGGGGTAAATACTGTGGGAAAATACCCTGTTGATGTAAATACCGTGGCAAATACCCTGTCAGAGGGGAAATACTGCGGCAAATACCCTGTCAGAGTGGAAATACCGGGGCAAATACCCTGTCGGAGGGGAAATACCGGAGTAAATACCCTGTCAGGGGGTAAATACTGGGGCAAATAACCTGTCGGGATAAATACTTGGACAAATACCCTGTCAGGGGTAAATACCCTGTCAGGGGGTAAATACTGGGGCAAATACCCTAACAGGGGTAAATACTGTGGGCAAATAGCAGTCTGAGTGTAAATACCAGGGCAGATACCCTGTCAGGGGGTAGATACCGGGGAAGATACCCTGTCACGGAGTAAATACTGTGGCCAAATACCCTGTCAGGGGTAAATATCTTGGCAAATACCCTGTCAGAGGGGACATACTGGGCAAATACCCTGCCAGGAGTAACTACTGTGGGTAAATACCCTTTTGGGGTAAGAACCGGGGCAAATACCCTGTCAGAGGGGAAATACTGGGCAAATACCCGGTAAGAGGGTAAATACTGTGGGCAAATTCCCTGTCGGGGGGTAAATACCAGGGGCACATTCCCTGCCGGGGGTAAATACTGGGGCAAATACCTTGTCAGGGGGTAAATAACATGGCAAAAACCCTGTCAGAGGGTAAATACTGTGGTTAAATACCCTGTCAGGGGGTAATTACTGTGGGCAAATATCCTGTCAGGGTATATACCGGGGCAAATACCCTGTCAGGGGAATACTGTGGGCAAATACCCTGTCAGGGGGTAAATACTGTGGGCAAATACCCTGTTGGGGGTAAATACCGGGGCAAATACCCTGTCAGGGGGTAGATACCGGGGCAAATACTGTCATGGGGTAAATACTGTGGGCAAATACCCTGTCAAAGGGTAAATACTGGGGCAAATACCCTGTCAGGGGGTATATACTGTGGGCAAATACCTGTCAGAGGGTAAATACTCGGGCAAATACCATGTCAGGGGGAATATACTGGGCAAATACCCTGTCAGGGGTATATACTGTGGGCAAATACCTGTCAGAGGGTAAATACTGGGGCAAATACCTTGTTGGGGGTAAGTACTGTGGGCAAATTCCCTGTCAGGGGGTAAATACTGTGGGCAAATATCCTGTCGGGGTAAACACCAAGGCAAATACACTGTCAGAGGGGATATACCGGGGCAAATACCCTGTCAGAGGGTAAATACCGGGGCAAATACCCTGTCAGGGGTAAATACTGTGGGCAAATACACTGACAGGGGGTAAATACTGTGGGCAAATACCCTGCCGGGGGTGAATACACTGTTGGGGGTAAATACTGTGGGCAAATACCCTGTCAGGGGGTAAATACTGTGGGCTAATACCCTGTCAGGTTGTAAATACCGGAGCAAATACCCTGTCGGGGTAAATACCGGGGAAAATACCCTGTCACGGAGTAAATACTGTGGCCAAATACCCTGTCAGGGGTAAATACCGTGGCAAATACCCTGTCAGAGGGGACATACTGGGCAAATACCCTGCCAGGAGTAAATACTGTGGGTAAATACCCTTTTAGGGTAAAAACCGGGGCAAATACCCTGTCAGAGGGGAAATACTGGGCAAATACCCTGTAAGAGGGGAAATACTGTGGGCAAATTCCCTGTCGGGGGGTAAATACCAGGGGCACATTCCCTGCCGGGGGTAAATACTGGGGCAAATACCCTGTCAGAGGGTAAATACTGTGGTCAAATACCCTGTCAGGGGGTAAATACTGTGGGCAAATACCCTGTCAGAGTATATACCGGGGCAAATACCCTGTCAGGGGAATACTGTGGGCAAATACCCTGTCAGGGGGTAAATACTGTGGGCAAATACCCTGTTGGGGGTAAATACCGGGGCAAATACCCTGTCAGGGTGTAGATACTGGGGCAAATACCCTGTCAGGGGGTATATACTGTGGGCAAATACCTGTCAGAGGGTAAATACT
>NW_025210898.1:16709-18648 GCF_004010195.1 Chiloscyllium plagiosum
GGGTAGATACCGGGGCAAATACCCTGTCAGGGGGTAAATACCGGGGCAAATACCCTGACAGGGGGTAAATACTGTGGGCAAATACCGTCAGGGAGTAAATACTATGGGCAAATACCCTGTTGGGGCAAATGCCGAGGCAAATACCCTGTCAGAGGGGAAATAATGGGGTAAATACCCTGTCAGAGGGTACATACCGGAGCAAATACCCTGTCAGGGGGTACATACTGGGGCTAATACCCTGTCAGGGGATAAATACTTGGGCGATTACCCTGTCAGGGGTAACTACCCTGCCAGGGGGTAAATACCGGGGCAAATACCCTGTCAGGGGGTAAATACTGTGGGCAAATACCCTAACAGGGGTAAATACTGTGGGCAAATACCTGTCAGAGGGTAAATACCAGGGCAAATACCCTGTCAGGGGGTAAATACCAGGGCAAATACCCTGTCAGGGGGTAAATACTGTGGGCTAATATCCTGTCAGGTTGTAAATACCGGGGCAAATACCCTGTCAGGGGGTAAATACCAGGGAAAATACCCTGTCACGGAGTAAATACTGTGGGCAAATACCCTGTCAGGGAGTAAATACTGTGGGCAAATACCCTGTCGGTGTAAATATCAGGTAAAATACCCTGCCAGGGGGTAAATACTGTGGGCAAGTACCCTGCCAGGGGGTAAATACTGTGGGAAAATACCCTGTCAGGGAGTAAATACTGTGGGCAAATACCCTGTTGGGGTAAATACCAGTGCAAATTCCCTGTCAGAGGGTAAATACCGGAGCAAATACCCTGTCAGGGGGTAAATACCAGGGGCAAATACCCTGTCAGGGGGTAAATGCTGTGAGCAAATACCTTGTCAGGGGTAAATACTGTATATTCCCCCTGACATGGTATTTGCCCTGGTATATCCCCTCTGACAGTGTATTTGCCTCGGTGTTTACCCCGACAGTGTATTTGCCCACAGTATTTACCCCCTGACAGGGAATGTGCCCACAGTACTTCCCCCCAACAGGGTATTTGCCCCAGTATTTACCCTCTGACAGGTATTTGCCCAAAGTATATACCCCTGACAGGGTATTTGCCCATTATATTCCCCCTGACATGGTATTTGCCCGAGTATTTACCCTCTGACAGGTATTTGCCCCAGTATTTACCCTCTGACAGTTATTTGCCCCGGTATTTACCCCCTGACAGGGTATTTGCCCCGGTGTTTATCCCCTGACTGGCAAATACCTTGTCAGTGGGTAAATACTGTGGGCTAATTCCCTGTCACGGAGTAAATACTATAGGCAAATACTCTGTCGGGGTAAATACCGTGGGCAAATACCCTGTCAGAGGACAAATATTGTGGGCAAATACCCTGTCGGGGGCAAATACCAGGGCAAATAACCTGTCAGCGGGTAAATATCAGGGGGCAAATACCCTGTCGGGGGTAAATACTGTGGGCAAATACCCTGTCGGGGGGTAAATACTGTGGGAAAATACCCTGTCTGGTGGGTAAATACCGGGGGCAAATTCCCTGTCACAGGTTCAATACTGTGGGCAAATTTCCTGTCGGGGGTCAATACTATGGGCAAATACCTTGTTGGGGGTAAATACTGTGGGCAAATACCCTGTCGGGGTAAATACTGTGGGCAAATTCCCTGTCGTGGGTTAAATACTGTGGGCAAATACCCCTGTCGGGGGCTAAATACCGTGGGCAAATACCCCTGTCGGGGCTAAATACTGGGGGCAAATACCCAGTCGGGAGTAAATACCAGGGGCAAATACCCTGTCAGGGGGTAAATACTGTGGGCAAATACCCTGTTGGGTAAATACTGTGGGCAAATACCCTGTCGGGGGGAAGATACTGTGGGCAAATTCCCTGTCGGGGCTAGATACTCTGGGCAAATTCCATGTCGGGGGGGTAAATACCGTGGGCAAAAACCTTATTGGGGTAAATA
>NW_025210898.1:19605-21000 GCF_004010195.1 Chiloscyllium plagiosum
AATGCTGGGGGCGGATACCCTGGGGAGACAGCAGGGGGGGTAAATGCTGGGGGTAGATACCCTGGGGAGACAGCCGGGGGGTAAATACTGGGGGTGGGTACCCTGGGGAGAGTGTAGGGATAAGTACCCTGAGGAGAGTCAGGGTAAATGCTCTGGGGAGACTGGGGGTAAATACCCTTGTGGCAAATACCCTGTGGCCACATGGGGTAAATACTCGGGGGGAGACTCTCAGGGTAAATATCGAAGAGTAAATAGCGGGGGAAACTGTTGGGTGAATAACCCCGGGGAGATTGTCAGGAATTAAATACTTTGGGGGGAGACCGTCAGAGCAAATACCCTGGGGCAAACTGTCTGGGGTGGATTAGCTAGCAGAGACTATCAAGGGATGAATACCTGGGGGGAAATATCCAGGGGAAACTGTCAGGGTTGCAGTACCTGGGGGAACGGGGTTACTGTCCAGGGATGATTGGCAGCAGGATAAATACCTGGAGTTGACTGTGAGAGGTGTCATACCCATTGGTGACTGTTGGGGAAAAATACCTGGGGCTAAATAGCAGAGATGACTGCCTTGGGATCAGCACCCAATTGGAAAGCTCAGGAAGTAAATGCCCAAGTGCACATGTCAGCATAAAGTGTGAAGTTGAGACTAACTCTTCAGGTGTGAGTTAAATCCTAAACATTGGTTAAGGTACACGACTGGTGCAAGTTCGTGGAAAATATTCCTGATTTAATTCAATTGTAAATAATCAGCGGTAAATACTAAAGCACGTACCTGGGAGTTTCCTGGTAGGAATACCATGTTGTAAATGTATGGAGTTATGTACACAGTTATGAATACTAATGAAAAATACCCAAGTGAGAATTTCAGAGGTTCTCTGGCATATTTCAGCTTTAAATTCCTAGGTGTGAAACGCACTCCGGTGAGTTAGATCCCTGTGTATGTCAAGAGTAAATAGGTATGAATGTTATAGAATTGTAATGCAAAAAAGGAAGCCATTTGTCCCACAGAGTCTGTATTGGTTCTCTGTAGATCAGTGTAGTCAATCCTATTTTCCTGATCCAATCCCAAAGCTTTTCAAGTTTATTTTTTTCAAAGAAGGGAAGTCACAGGTGGTGGCGTTCTCATAGGTTGGTTGCCCTTTCCCTCAAGATAAGAGGGAGCAGGTTTGGAAGGAGCTGTTGAAATATCCTTGGCATTGCATTTAATAGAAGGCATACACCAGACTAATCATGAACAGATTGGATGGGATGCCAGTCTGTTGAGCTCCTCTGTACTGGCTGGTGTCAGGCTACAGCCACAGAATCCCTGTCTTTGAGCAGTTTTTGTAGCTGCAATAATGTAGCAGAGCAGTTTAGGCTCTGATCAATGTTTTGATTTATCCCCTCCCAAACTCC
>NW_025210899.1:0-777 GCF_004010195.1 Chiloscyllium plagiosum
CCCCTCAGTCCTTTCCATCATTCAATGACGTTCTGGTTGACCTGTGACCTAATTTATATCACCACTGTTGTCCCTTCTCTCAGAATTAAAATGAGATTCTAAAATGGTGGATCAAGAGTAGCATGGATCTCGCAGCTGTTCCTGAGATTGCAGGCTTATTTATAGATTTACTTCTAAATTTCTTAGTTATTACATTGAAAAAAGACATTTGGATAAGTTCATTATAAGAAATGTTTGTAGGGATATGGGCCAAGCCCAGTCAGGTGGGACCAGTTTAGTTTAGGATTATGGTTGGTATGGGCTAGTTGGTCCGAAAGGCCTCTTTCCATGCTATATGACTCTATGAGTCATAGTAATAGTCATAGAGATGTACAGCACGGAAACACCCCCTTCTGTCCAACTCGTCCATGCTGACCAGATATCCCAATCCATTCTAGTCCCACCTGTCAGCACCCGGACCATAGCCCTCCAAACCCTTCCTATTCAATCCCCATCCAAATGCCTTTTAAATGTTGCAATTGTACCAGCCTCCACCACTTCCTCTGGTAGCTCATTCCATACATGTAAAACATCCACTTATCTGTTTCTGTGCTGTGACCTCTCCCAAGCAGGTTCCTCCAAGATTACTTATGAATTTCACTGTTTGTTCATTTTCCCAGATGCACTCCAATGTCCAGCGATACATGAATACATGATACATGACACAGCAAAGGCAGTAACTGCACAGATTCATTGCTGTGTCAGTTAGCAATGTGGGTTTCTTTCTCTCTCTCTCTC
>NW_025210899.1:16020-21000 GCF_004010195.1 Chiloscyllium plagiosum
TTTCTAAAACCATTTTCCAATATAAAGTTTGAAAAATATTTCAACCGCACTAAATGTATTTACTTGTTGTTTTGCTTCTATGTTGTTCCATGTCTTTGCATAATTCAATCTGTACAAACTGGTTTGATAGCAGAATATTTTCATACTTCAAAAGAATGCAGGGCATACCTAAGACCTCCAGAGGCCAAAACTACAATTAGGGATTATTGCCATTTCTGGACTAGCACGTCCTGGATAAACAAGGTCAGAAAGGTACAGCTTGCAGGTTTTGTGATGTTATCTTGTGGAAAATACCTTTTCCCAAACTTTGAGTTGGAGTAAGTACTGAACTATAACATGACTTGCATTTCAAAAACAATTAGCTGGTCACAATGTTGGAAAAAAAGTGCCATTTTGCATCCAGTACAGATATAATAAAAAAAATCACTTCACATTTTAATTAACAAGAGTCCTCTCCCACCAAAATTTAAGTCAAATTATTAAACGGTGTACAAACTTTAACATTAAGGCTGTGTTGAATAGAAATGTACATATTGACCACTAGGAGGCATTCAGCAGCTGAACAGACATCATCTTCCCTTTGTTTGCTCTCCTTTAGCAATGAGCTGAGATGTAAAGTAAGTGAGGTAAATACAAGGCATGCACATCTGTACTGTGCTCAACTGCTACACAACTCTGCTGAGGAATTTCTATGTTGAAATGTTTAATTATTTTATGTAATATTTATAATTATTCAATAAGTCATCTTTTGTTTTAATTACATTAAACGTCCATATTACATTTATGAGCAACTAACTTTGAACAGCCAAGTCGTATGAAGTAAAATAAGTAAATCTGAAGCAAATTTTCAGCAAGATTATAGAGGGTTCCAAGAGCTAATTATAATAGGGACTTCAATTATCCTAATACAGATTGAGATAGTAATGCTGTAAAGTGGAGAAGAAAAAGATTTTCTCAAGTATATTTGGAGGATTTTCTTAGGCAATACATTTTCAACCTGAAAAAAAAAAGGAAGACATTGCCTAATCAGCTTCTGGTGAATAAAGTGCATCAAATAGATCAAGTGTCAGTACAAGGGCATTTAGAGATCAGCTGTGGAAAAGGCCAAGAAATAACCTTGGGTAAAAATATTAAGTTGTAAAAGGGTTGATTGCAGAGGGTTGAGGAAAAAAAAAATCTATTCCGGGTAAATGGAAATCAAAGATTGTTAGGCAAAACACATTCAAACAATGAGCTGCCTTTAAGAAGCTGATGATGCAGATAAAATTGCAGGAATAACCAGGAAGGAAATAAGAAAATAAAGGAATAAAAATGAGGAAAAGAAAGGTGTAAAGAGATGTGGGACACATATACTCAAATCATTGAAGCTGAGGGGTTGATAAATACTTAAAAAGGCAATAATCTTGAGTTTCATAAATAGAGGTAGACAGTACAAGTAGTTATGATGAATCACTACATAACATTGAATTGGCCTGAACAGGCATTTCATGCCATATTTTGGGCACCATGCATTACGGAGGAATGAAAGAGAAATTAGAAGTAGGCCATTTAATCCGCCAAGCCAGCTCTGCCATTCAACAAGATCATGGCTCATCATCCAGTTCATTATCCTAATCCCCTGCCTCCTTTGGTTCCCTTTGCCTGATAAGTTATATCTACTTCCTCCTTGAAAACACAAATGTTTGGCCTCAACAGTTTTCTGTGGTAGTGAATTTCAGGCTCACCACTCTCTGGGTTAAGAAATTTCTCCTCATCTAAGTCCTAAAAGGTTTACATCTTATCCTTAAACTATGACTCCTGATTCTGGACTCCCCCACTATCTTCATACACTAGCCCTGCCACTCCAGGAATCAATTTAGTAAACCTTCATTGCATTCGCTTTATAGCGAGAACATCCTTATTCAGATTTTAAAAAACCAAAACTGCTCACATTATTCCAGCCTCACCAACACCCTATATAATTGCAGCAAGACATGCTTGTTACTGTATTTGAATTCTCCTGCTATGAAGACCAACACAGTGTTTGCTTCTTTACTGCTTGCTTCCTGTGTGCTGGCTTTCAGTAACTAGTGCACAAGGACACCCAGATCTTGAACATTCTCCACTCTCAAAGCCTTTCAAATAATATTTTGCCTTCTTACTTTTGCTACACAAGTTAATAACCTTACATTTATCCACAATATATTGCATCGACCATGCATTCGACCACTCACTCAGTCTGTCCAAATTACACTGCAACATCTCTGCATCCTCCTCATAGCTCAAACTTCCACCTAGATTTGCGTCATTTGTAAACTGTGACACTTTACATCTGGTTTTCATCGAAATCACGAACATATATTGTGAATAGCTGGGGTCCTGGTACAGATCCTTGGGGTAGTCACTGTCTACATTCAGAAAAGGACCCACTTATTCTCTTTCCTGTCTGTTAGCCTATTTTCTATACACTATTCCCAATCCTACGCACTTTAAATTTTATACATGGGAGTCACTCAATCTCCAGGTCTATTGATTTGTTTTTCTTACCAATTTCTACATCTCATTTTTGCATTTAATACTAACTTCCCTCTTAAATCATGGTTTGGCTATTGATCTCTTTGCACTTCTGCCTGGCAGGAATAAACAATTTTTGTAGTTCATCCATTTGCGCTTAGAAATGTTGCCATTATATATCCACCTTCATTCTTTTCAGAAAAATTTCCAAATTTATCACAGTCAACTGAATTCTCATACTCTTGTCGTTTCCTTTATTAAGATATACAATCCTAATCTCAGAATCAACTACCTCACTCTCTATCTTTAAGAATAACACTATTGTCATTCACTCCCAAGGGGTCATTCACAACTACACCTCGAATTACTCCTTGCTCGTTGGATAACATCCAGTCTGAGATGGCCTGCTCTTTGGGAATGTGAAATCTTTCGGGTGGGTGCAGGAAATATTTAGATTAATAATTCCAGAGATGAGGGATTTCAGTTGCATGAATAAGCTGCAGACGCTGAGGTTGCTTTACTTGGAGGAGATCAAGAAATGATTTCAGAGGTATTCAATGTTATGTGTAGTTCAGACAGTAGATAGAAACTGATCTCATAGGTAGAAAGGAACAGAGGACACAGAGTTAAAGCAATTGAAAAAAGCCGAAAGTATCACGAGGAAAATAAAAAAAAAGGGGGGGGGGAGAAAAAGGTTAAAATAACCACCATTGATCTGGAATAGACTGCCCCAAAAAGATGATGGGGCATATTCAACTGTGGATTTCCAAAGACAATTGGATAAGTACCAGGAGATAGATAGATTTGTTAGGCTACAGGGAAGGGACCATTTCCTATTGTAACATTCAGTAGAAAATAATGTGCACAATTCCCAAAATATCAAATATACTGTACAAAATTAATGACAGAGGGATTTATAGCATTGGTGAATTTTGAAAGCACACTTACTAATTATTCTATAAAAACAGTAAACATTACTCAATAGAATACATAACGGAATGTTCTTGAATTACTGCTGGGCAGATCATTGCATTTCCTTCTAATGATGAAGAATATGAGCGGCAAAAGGTTTTCATGCATTATATAATTGCACTTTACAAATCATATACAGGCTGTAGTATATTTTTCACAAGGCATTCAGATGGTAACATCAATTTGAAAGTGAAGTGTGGCTCACCAGCTCAATCCAAATTTGGAAATATATTAGGATATTTAAAATATTTCTAGTCAAACTGTTCTTTTTTTTAAAATTGGATAAAGAAAGTCTGTGGTTAAAGTATATATTTTTTGTAGTGGAAATACAAATGATCAATTCATGCTATTAATCTGTAGCAATCAGAGGGTTAGAAATATTGGCTCAGTATACATGAATTTTCTACTCTACTTGTTAGTGTGATGTGGGAATTGCTGGCTTGGACAGCATTTGATGCCCATTCCTAATTGTCCTGGGAGGCGGGGCAGTGAGTTCCCTTCTTGAATTGCGGTCCTTGGGATACAAGGTACACCCACAGTGCTATTAAGAAGGGAACTTCTATTTGAATTCTTTCTACTCAAATATTTGGCTTAATTTGGAATAAAGTGTGCATTTTTAAAAATTACCTTCAAATTCCAGGCCTTTTGTTTAAAATCAAACTAATATTAACAGTGACTTCTGAAATCCTTGGTTGAGGTATTCAGCATTACTGTAATTTAAGTTCAATAAGACAGATATATTAGCATTATACCTGGTACCCATGGAAAATAAACTTACCAGTTTGATGGCCACATATTCATTTGTGTATAAATTCTTTCCTAGATGGAAGGAAAAGCAAAAGATAAGATGAAGTTAAAAAAGGGAAACACCTAATCAGTAATGCCTTATTGCTGTTAATTAAGAAAGATATGCAAATTACCTTAATTTTTTAAATTGAAAAAGCTGTAAAAACTAATTTATGGACGTTATTCGGTAATATTAAATCATGTTCAGAGGTTCTGGTTAGGTAGAATTGTGTTCTTTAGCATACCTCGACCAAAATCAACTGAACTAGCAGAAGGTTGAATAATTGCAAGCACAAATTATGTCTGGCATAAGTCAAGTTTCATAATTGCTTGCACCAGTTTAAAAACATTGCCCATAAGACTGGTTATGCTCAGAGATCGAATTTATCATTACTGAGAATTTCCAGTAACTGTGCCTGTTTCAGACTCAAGGAGATTCAAACTTTTGAATTTTGTTTTAAGAGGCCCAAGAATACAAATTAACGTGTTTTGAAAGCTTTTAATGATCTGATTTTTACAGTAATACTCACAATGAAACTGGCAACATTCAAAGTCTTTGCTCTATAAAACTAAAGGTTACTTTTGTTACTATCACAATATGCAGTTAAAGCTGAAATCTTCAAATTTCTGGCATAGATTCTGCCCTCCTCCCCAGGATGAACGACTGAATACTCTCAGATAGAAATCCATTCAAAATCATCAAATTGTCATCAACACTCATTTATTTTC
>NW_025210900.1:0-1163 GCF_004010195.1 Chiloscyllium plagiosum
AAAAATGCTGTCGAAGGAGCTTTGGTGAATTTCTGCAATGCATCTTGTAGATAGTACACACTGCTGCAATTGAGTACTTATGGTGGAGGGAGAGAACACTTGTGAAAGTTCTGCCAGTCAAATGGACTACTTTGTCCTGGATAGTGTCACATTTCTTGAATATTGTTAGAAGTGCACTCATTTAGGCAGGTGGTGACTATTCCATCACACTCCTGCTTTGTGCCTTGGGGATGGTAGACATACTTTGATGAGTCAAGGGGTGAGTTACTTGCCGCAGTATTTTGAACCTCTGACCTGCTTTCGCAGCCACTGTTTACGTTGTGATTCCAGTTGAGTTTCTGGTCAATGGTAACCCTCAGGATGTCGATAGTGGGGGATTCAGTGATAGCGACATCGTTGAATATTAAGAGACAGTACCCAGATTGCCTCTTTTTGGACATGGTCATTGTCTGGCATTCGTATGGCACAAATATTACTTGCCACTTGTCAGCCCAAGCCTGGATCTTGTTGCTTTTGAACATGGACTTCTTCAGTATCTCAGAAGTTGCAAATGGTGCTGAATATTGTGCAATAATTGGCAAACATCCCCACTCAAACAACCACAACCATTTGCCTATGTGCCAGGTATAGATCCAACCAGTGGAAACCTTTCCCCCAATTCCCATTGATTAGTTTTGTTAAGGCTCCTTGATGCTACATTCAGGCAGTTGTGGGCTTGATGTCAAGGGATATCAGGATTCCTAATGAAGAGCTCCTGCCCGAAACGTCAATTTTCCAGCTCCTTGGATGCTGCCTGACCTGCTGTGCTTTTCCAGCACCACTCTATTCTTGATGTCAAGGGCTTATCACTCTTACCTCATCTTTGGAACTCAGCTCTTTTCCCCTTGTTTGAACCAAAGCTGTAATGAGGTCAGAGTCAAAAATTGTGGTGCTGGAAAAAGCTTAGCAGGTCAGGCAGCATCTGAGGAGCAGGAGAGTCGATGTTTTGGACATAAGCCCTTCATCAGGAATATGGAGGGGGAAGGGGGCTGAGAGATAAATATGGGTGTGGGGGTGGGGCTGAGGGAAGTAGGTTGGATGGCCATAGGTGGATGCAGGTGGGAGGTGATTGTGGTAGGTCGATGGTGAAAGTGGAGCAGATAGATGGGAAGGAAGATGGACAG
>NW_025210900.1:13354-21000 GCF_004010195.1 Chiloscyllium plagiosum
TTCAGAGTGCTGCTCCTTCATCAGGTGCTTGACAACCACCTGATGAAGGAGCAGCACTCTGAACGCTAATGCTTCCAAATAAACCGGTTGGACTATAACCTGGTGCCAGGTGATTTTTATTTTTTTCCACACCAGTGCAACACTGGATTCTCCACATCTTAAAGTTTAGGTAAATCAATGCTTTTGCTGTTATTTTGATTTGCATTATATTTTGTGTATTAGGAAGATTGGAAGGTGTGAGTTTTCGCACAATTACATCATTGATGGACAAATTCCAAATTATAAATCAATTAGCATCAACTCCTTTGAACAATGTGCACATCACTGCTATGGCCCACATATATTTCCCTTTCTACTTGACCTGGAGAAGGTGGTTATCAGTGTTCATCTTCAGGTTGAATCCTGTAACAGTGAAGAATTGTGTGTTTCAAAGAGAAAATTTGTTGATGTGAGGCCATGTACCTGAATGGTTCAATTGAAAGCACTTTTGCTTTCGACTTTAAAGGATTTTGATTCATTACTAGATCAACCTTGATACTTCATCACACAGAAACTTTGAGGGGCCAACTGGCCCACTTCTGCTCCTAATTCATAAATTCATCCCATTCTAAGACTGGAAAATGAGTGTAATGCTGAGGGAATGCAACATTATTATAGGTGTCACCCCAGATAGCTGTAAAAGCCCTGTGATGCTATTTTGAAGAAGAGCAAGATGTTATGTCCGATATCTTAGATATTACTTATCCCCCAGTTGCGATCAGAAAAGCATATTATCTGATTCTTATCACATTGTTCTGTGTGAATTGGTGCTGTGCTTCCGACAGGAAAACCATGCTCATATTTCAGCGATACCTCAATGATTGTACCCTGCTTTAAGATGTTTTGTGATACTAAATGGCACAATATAAATGCAAGATTTTCTTTCATTGTCTTGCTGCCCTTGATGTTGCAGATAATTGTTTGCAACAATGTTTTGGTGAATTGCTGCAGTACATCATGCAGTTAGGACATATTGCGATTATTGAACTCAAATGATAAATGAAACAAAGTAGCAGTATACTTAAGAGGGAAATCAGGAGGGCAAAAAGGGGACATGAGATAAGGTTAAGGAGAATCCAAAGGGATGTTATAAATACATTATGGACAAAAGGGTAACTAAGGAGAGAATAGGGCCCCTCAAATATCAGCAAGGCAGCCTTTGTGTGGAGCCACAGGAGATCGGGGAAATAGATGGTGATATCTTGAAAAATGTCCATATTACAGATGAGGAAGTGCTGAATATCTTGAAATGCACAAAAGTGGATAAATCCCCAAGACATGATCAGGTGTACCTAGAACTCTGTGGGAAGCTAGGGAAGTGATTACTGGGCCTCTTGCTGAGATATTTGTATTATCGATAGTCAAAGGTGAGGTGCCGGAAGACAGGAGGTTGGCTAACATGGTGCCACTGTTTAAGAAAGGTGGTAAGGAAAAGCCAAGGAACTATAGACCAGTGAGCTTGACATCAATGGCAGGCAAGTTGTTGGAGGAAATCCTGAGAGACAGGCTTTACTAGTATTTGGAAAGGCAAGGACTGATGAGGCTTTGTGCGCGGGAAATCATGTCTCACAAACTTGATTGAGTTTTCTGAAGAAGTAACAAAGAGGATTGATGAGGGCAGAGTGGTGGACGTGATCTATATGGACTTCAGTAAGACATTCAATAAGGTTCCTCATGGGACTTTGGTTAGCGAGGTAAGATCTCACGGAATATAGGGAGAACTAGCCATCTGGGTACAGAACTGGCTCAAAGATAGAAGACAGAGGGAGGTAGTGGAAGATTGCTTTTCAGACTGGAGGCCTGTGACCAGTGGTGTGCCACAAGGATCGGTGCTGGGTGCACTGCTTTACATCATTTATATAAATGATTTGGATGTGAATATAGGAGGTATAGTTAGTAAGTTTGCAAATGACACCAAAATTGGAGGTGTAGTGGACAGCAAAGAAGGCTACCTCATAGTGCAACAGGACCTTGATCAGATGGGCAAATGGGCTGAGGAGTGGCAGATGGAGTTTAATTTAGATAAATGTGAGGTGCTGCATTTTAGAAAAGCAAATCAGAGCTTAATGGTAAGGTCCTGGGGAATACTGCTGAACAAAGAGACCTTGGAGTGCAGATTCATAGTTTCTTGAAAGTAGAGTGGCAGGTAGATAGGATAGTGAAGAAGGCTTTTGGTATGCTTTTCTTTATTTCTCAGAGCATTGAGTATAGGAGACGGGAGGTCATGTTACAGCTGTACAGGACATGGTTAGGCCACGTTTGGAATTTTGCATGCAATCCTGGTTTCCTATCGGAAGAATGTTCTGAAATTTGAAAAGATTCGCAAAAGATTTACAAGAATGTTGCCAGGGTTGGAGGGTGTGAGCTATAGGGAGAGGCAGAATAGGCTGGGGCTGCTTTCCCTGGAACATCGGTGGCTGAGGGGTGACCTTATAGAGGTTTATAAAATCATGAGGGGCATGAATAGGATAAATGTACAAGGTCTTTTCCCTGGAGTGGGGAATCCAGAACTAGAGGGCATAGGTTCACTGTGAGAGGGGAAAGATATAAAAGAGACCTAATGGGCAACTTTTTCATGCAGAGGGTGGTGTGAGTATGGACTGAGCTGTCAGAGGAAGTGGTAGAGGCTGGTATAATTACAGCACTTAAAAGGCATCTGGATGGGTATACGAATAGGAAGGGTTTAGAGAGATATGGGCCAATGCTGACAGATTGGACTAGATTAGGTTAGGATGTCTGGTCAGCATGGACGAGTTGAACCGAAGTGTCTGTTTCCATGCTGTACATCTCTATGACTCTAAATGTTCAATCCTAAAATGGTAATGGTACAGATGGAGGTTATTCAGCCCACTGAAGTCTGTACTGGATCCCTGCAGGAATAATTCAGTTAATCTCACAATATGTCTTTTTTCTCACAGCACCCATTACCTGCCCAATCCACAACATCTCCTCAGCTGTTTATCCAATTCTCTTCTGAAAGCTTTGTTTGAATGGTGGAAGAGCAGAAGCTATTTGGTAAGAGCTAAGCATCAAAAAAGATGCAGTTGCATTGCTTGGTATAGCTTATGGGTCACCAAGTAGTGAGAAAATGCAACTGAATAACCTTTAAAGAAAAGATCACTTGTGCACCATTAAATTATATTTCCACTAAATGAAAGGTAGGGCAACCAAATCCAGAGCTCTGTGGATGATGAAACAGAGGGAGATTAAGATGAAGTAGAATATTTGTGCTTACAACAGATGTCAAGTAATAATACAATTGAGAACTTGGCTGAATAATGAAGATTCAAAAGGGAATTAGAAAATAACTAATAAAAACAAAGGATATATGAGAATATACTGGTGAATGACACAAAATTGAACCTATGGAAGATCTTATTGTACATTGTAAGTGTCTCTATTTCTAGATCCAAAGGACCTGGTTCAAGTCCCAACTGTTGTGGAGATGTGTCATAATATTTCTGAAACAAGTTGATGTAAAAGTTCTTTTCTTTAGAAAGGGAGGGAATCTAAAAATCCATAGGCACAAAACAATATGCGTGATAAGAGGAAGCATGGGTATTAGATACCAAAAAGAGATTTAAACATGGAGGCAGAGGGCAAAGCTGAGGTGTTTGAGAATAGTTTGCAACTGACTTGACTAAGAAAAAGTATGCTACCCAGGTCATCGTGAAGAAAGAGGAATTTAGATATTTGAAGAGTATTAAAATTGATAAGGAGCAAATATTGGATACTTAAAGTTGATCAAACACCAACTGAGATGCATTCAAAGATAGTGAAGGAAGTGAGTGCAAATTACAGAGGCATCAGTCATACTTGATCAATATTCCTTGCAATTCAGAAGTAGTGTCAGAGGATTGGAAAATTTTGGTGTTATGTTGTTGCTCAAAATAAAGGATAGACTCAATCGTACCTGCTACAGGCCAATCAGTTTAGCCTTAGTGCTGGAGAAGCCTCTAAACATATTTTGGGACATATGAAGAGTCACTTGTGCACATGTGGTTAATTAAGCGCAACAACCTAAACTTGTTCGCAGAAAATTCTGTTTAACCAACTTACTGAAGTTTTTTTTGGTGAGGTAGCAGTGAGAGTTAATATTGCTAATGTTATGTACATGAACTTACAAAAGACATTTGATAAAATGTTACACTGAACATTTTTGCGCAATGATAGAGTTCATGGAACCAAAGAGACAAAAGTGACATGGTCACAATATTTGTTGAATGACAGAAAACAAAGGATTGTTGTGAATGGTTATTTTTGACACTAGAGGAAGTTTTATTATGAAGTTCCCTAGGGATTTGTGAGTTTGTGTTTGTTTGTTAGGTATGTTTGTTAGGATCTCTGCTCTTCCTGATATATATTAATGACTTAGGTGTGGAGTATAGAGCAGTTACCTAAATTAAAAATGGTACAGAACTTGGAAATATTGAGAACCATGTGTAGAGCAGAGTAGATTATGAAAATGATGTAAATAGTTTAATACAATGTGTGGACAAGTGGCAAATGAAATTTAATGCAGGAAAGTGTAAAGTTGTTTCATTTTGGTAGGAAGAACAAATAATGTCAGGACAGGTAGGTTAAGAGAATAGTTAGTAAATTATACAGCATACTGGACTTTATGAATGATAGCATACAGCACAAAAGCAAGTATATTAAGTTTTAAAAACCACTGCACAAAAGTGTTGTACAAAATACTGGTTTAGTCTCAAATGGAGTATAGTGTCTGGTTCTACACATCAGGATAGGATAGGAAAGCATGAGCCAAAATACAGAATAGATTCTGTGGATGGAATGTCTATCAAATGGGGCTGCTCTTTTCAAGAAACATTGAGGTTTTTAAACATTTTTAGAAATGATGGAAGGATGATATTTGATCACATTTCAGACTTGTACTTTGTAGATTGTTCATGAAAATAAACAGCCCTCGAGATTCAATGCTACATACTTGAATGTTAAGTGTTTTGACAATCTTGCACTGGAGAAATATTAAATCACCTTTAGTGGTTGACACAAGAACATTGCTACAAGTATATCCATAGTAAAGTCAGGAGAAAAAAAAAACTCCTGTAGCTCTTACTCTTCATGCTGTAGCAATGTTCATAATTTATGCTAAAAATCAAAGTAATTGATTTTCAGTGTAACCTTATCTTGGAAAGTGTTTTATTTTGGCACTCTTGTGGTAAAGAGTTAAAGTGCAGAAAGCAATGAAACCATCAGTTGCTGAAGCAGAATGACTGAGAGATTAGCCCACAAGAAACCTCCAGGCTTGCTACTGGAATCTAGCCCTCTTGAGCTCTCAGCCACCAGCAAGGTCAAATAAATGAGAAAATGTGTTCTTATTACAGTGCCTTCTAGCTGTGCCTTTATCTTATGCCAACTATCATGGCAAATTAAAAATTCTACTTGTCATGCATATTCATGCTGTGCAAAAATATCAAAATTACTCAAACCACAATGAGAGACGCAATAACTTTTAGACAACATTATATGGAAATATATGTCATGCACAATTCTTGACAGTGGAAGTTGAGGCAGTTTGGTACTCTTGCTTTTTTCTGATTTCCCATGTAAATCAAAATTTAAAATGCCAATGAAAAGCAGGAGACACTTTTGATCACATGGCAGGGAAGCTTTTCAGTGGGAAAACCCAGTGTCAGCTGACAATGCAGTCAATATGTGTTATCAAACAAGGAGGCTCTTTCTTATGGTCACAAGATCTGTCCCATTGCCACTGACAAGTACTAGGTACAGTTTTGGCCCCCTTTCTTTAGGAAAGATATTACAGCTGCAGATGAAGCACAACAAAGCTTCACCAGACCTGTTCATGAGATAGCAGGACTGTGCTATGCAGAGTGATTGGGAAATCTGGGCCTGTATGCTCCAGAGCTTTGAAGAATGAAAGGTTATCACATTAAAACTTAGCAGATATTTAAAGGGACAGAGTAGATGCAGGTAAAATGTTTTCTCTATTCAGGGTGTCTAAAACCAGATGACACAATTTTAAATTAAAGGGAAAGCTACTTAAAATTAAAACAAAGCTTTTGTAAAGAAGATTATAATTTTTTGGAATTCTGTACACCATAGGGTTGAAGAAACTCAGTCATAGAGTCATAGAGTTGTACAGCATGGAAACAGACCCTTCAGTCCAACCTGTCCATGCTGACCAGATATCCCAACCCAATCTAGTCCCACTTGTCAGCACCTGGCCCATATCCCTCCAAACTCTTCCGATTCATATACCCATGCAAATGCCTTTTAAATGTTGCAATTGTACCAGCCTCCACCACTTCCACTGGAAACTTATTCCATGCACGTGCCACTCCCTGTGTGAAAACGTTGCCCCTTAGGTCTCTTCTTTATCTTTCCCCTCTCACCCTAAACCTATGCCCTCGAGTTCTGGACTCCCCCACTCCAGGGAAAAGATTTTGTCTATTTATCCTATCTATGCCCCTCAAGCTTTTATAAACCTCAACGAGGTCACCCCTCAGTCTCAGACGCTCCAGGGAAAACAGCCCCAGCCTGTTCAGCCTCTCCCTATAGCTCAAATCCTCCAACCCTGGCAACATCCTTATAAATCTTTTCTGAACCCTTTCAAGTTTCACAATATCTTTCCGATAGGAAGGAGACCAGAATTGCACGCAATATTCCAACAGTGGCCTCACCAATATCCTGTACAGCCGCAACATAACCTCCCAACTCCTGTACTCAATACTCTGACCAATAAAGGAAAGCATACCAAATGCCTTCTTCACTATCCTATCTACCTGCAACTCCACTTTCAGGGAGCTATGAACGTGCACTCCAAGGTCTCTTTGTTCAGCAACACTCCCTAGGACCTTACCATTAAGTGTATAAGTCCTGCTAAGATTTGCTTCCCCAAAATGTAGCACCTCACATTTATCTGAATTAAACTCCATCTAGTCCATTGGCCCATCTAGTCAAGATCCTGTTGTAATCTGAGGTAACCTTCTTCGCTGTCCACTACACCTCCAATTTTGGTGTCATCTACAAGTGAGTATGGTTAACATAGAGATTTTTAAATACTGATAACATAAAGGAAAATGAGGACAGTGTGGGGAGAAAAGCTATTGAATTGGATGTCCAAGCATTATGTTGTGTGATTTAACAGACTTGAGAGACTGAATCGCCGACTGTTATGCTCCTATGCCATTCTCCTACTCCCTTCCCCTGCCGCATAGAATTAAACGAATTAAACAAGAGAACTACTTGCAGTTGACTGATCACATAATGTTTGAACAAATACGAACCAAGTGTAACAAGATTCTCATGTGCACTTGTCTTGATCTTGAAGGTAGGACTTACTTTTAGAATGTTCTGCACCAGTAACTATACATAGCATGCAAATATAAGTATGAATATGTCAGATGTTATTGTGAGGCCTGGCATTAACTTTATCCCTGCCTTCAATTGCTGTCATGAAATCAAACTTTTACATCCCATCTAATTCAGTCACCATACATGTCACATTTCCATAAAGTCACTTCCATCATAAAACATTGATTAAGGAAGTTTATATCTTACATTTCCTTTCAAACGTCGGTTGCAACACTACAACAATTGAACATGATCTCAAGTTTTGGACA
>NW_025210901.1:0-1094 GCF_004010195.1 Chiloscyllium plagiosum
ATTAGACAAAGATTCGCATACAACACACCATATTGTGCGCATTGAAAACTACAGATTTAACCTTAAAAAGACGCGAACCACAAAGACAGGAATTGCTTCAAAAAACAAACTCCAGCAACAGGTCAAACAAATTAATTCCAAAAACGAAAAAGAAAACAAAGTCGTACCGAAACCTGGGAAACTCTTTGGAAGCAAGGACTTGGCTACATTTTGCTCGCGACCTCCCGAAACTCCGATTTTAAAAAAAATATATATATATATATATATATATATATATAAAGGGTCCCCACCCCGAATACCTCTCAGACTTTCTGCAACAGAAGATTCCCGGTGTTGGAAGCTATCCCAAATCCTTGCTATCTTCCCACATTCCCATCAGGCCGAAAACAGGGCGGCTCACTCCCTCCGACTGCTCCGCCACCAGCTCCATTCCTCTCCTCCCCAACTAGGCAACACTTCACTTCAACAACTCTCACTTACTCCCTCCCTCCGACAAAAAAACTCTTTCAAGACGTACCCCAAAAATAAAACACGCACTCACCCACAGAAGCGCCTCGTCTCCAAAGCGGTCTAAATCCTATTGCCACCACGAAAAATGCTCCTTTCGGATAATATTTATACAAATCCTCAAATCGCAATCCACCCGCGCTACTAATCGCCGTCGGGTCTCTCAGTCGCTCCCTTCACTGGCACGCGCCCGTTCACTCTCGCTGCGCGCGCTTCCAACCGCCCCACCTCGCGCACGTCCCTCACGACTGTCACCGAGCGCCCGCACGTACTCAGAAAACCAAATATGCCGGCAGTATGCGTCGAAAGGCTGGTAATTGGCGGGTAAGAGAAGCTGCAATTGAATGAGCGCGTTGGGAATATTTGTGGAGAAGGAGGGAGGGAGAGTCCCTCACGACTGTCACCGAGCGCCCGCACGTACTCAGAAAACCAAATATGCCGGCAGTATGCGTCGAAAGGCTGGTAATTGGCGGGTAAGAGAAGCTGCAATTGAATGAGCGCGTTGGGAATATTTGTGGAGAAGGAGGGAGGGAGAGGAGGGGGGAGAAGGAGGGAGGGAGAAGGAGGGAGGGAGAGGAGGGGGGAGA
>NW_025210901.1:20342-21000 GCF_004010195.1 Chiloscyllium plagiosum
ACCTATCACCTTCATCCCCACCCCCACTCACCTATTATACTCTATGCTACTTTCTCCCCAGCCCCATCCTCTTCTCATTTATCTCTCCACCCTTCAGGCACTCTGCCTGCATTCCTGATGAAGGCTTTTGCCTGAAACGTCGATTTTCCTGCTCCTCGGATGCTGCCTGAACTGCTGTGCTTTTCCAGCACCACTCTAATCCAGTTAAATAAGAATCCACTGTTTGTGATGAAACATTGTCAACTATTCATGTACTGTTGTGTTTCTCAATGAAAATGAATCAGCCTTTTGAATGCTATTAGTAATGCAATCATATTACACTTAGCATTTGACATCAATATCAAATGGACACATTTGCTAGCAGCAATGATAATAATTCAATAAGAAAAGTCACCATAGTCCCAGAGGACCACTCTCTCATTAGAGGGAAATGACTGGCAGTGGTTCACCATGTCTCAGGGGAGGTTGAGAAGATTGGATCTTCCAGGTACCCTCACCTGGGTGGGGGAGTTAAACCTGTGTTGTTAGCATCAACTTTGAATTGCAAACCAGCCATTCAGCAAGCTGGGCTAATTCAAGAGAAGGAGTGCAAGGGAGGTGACCCCTTGTTCATGGGTGTGGAAGAGGCTGTTAATATGTTTGAAGCATTCCTAATTAT
>NW_025210902.1:0-2219 GCF_004010195.1 Chiloscyllium plagiosum
GCTAATCCATGCAGCTTGGTCTGATTCACTTCTTGCAATCCTTCCAAAGTCACCGCATCCACATCCAGAAAGCCTTTGGTCACTGAAAGAGCCATCACTATACGCAGTTTTGTCTACCCAACCAAACCAACACCTAAAATAAAGACACTTGCACCTACCACTCGCTGTTTAAATTCCTGCATAGAGCCCCCAGTCTGTTATGGACTGGGCCAGACCACTCAAAACATTCTTAAGTAGGCAACCAAGACCATAACTTTCCAATTTGTTTCATTAAGTGTACAGGGAAAATTACCCGGATTAAGTTAGCGAGGTTGGCTACCAGGTTTAAAAAAGACAAACAATTTATTCACAAAATTACGCAATGAAACATGAAGAACAGAATAAATGTGAGAGTAATTTCGGTTTAAACTTTAAGATGTGCCTGGACCACAGACTGATCTATAATAAAAGACAAAACTTTTGTTTCTTTTCTAACAACCATTTTATATACTCAAAAGTAGAATAGTTTAAATTGTGCAGAATGCTGACAATTTGTGAGCGATAGTAAAAACAAGCAGGCTCTTGATTGATGAAGCCATTCACACAGCAGGGAAGGATAAGTCCTTGACTGATAAGACTACAGGGTGAGAAAAACAACAAACTTTGGAGACTCTGGAGCCTTTTGTTGCAGACTTTGTGATAAAAATAATGATGTTTTTAAGAATGTGAACCTCATGGCTTGTTGGAGCCAAGGAGAGGAGGGACTTGTCCTATAAATAATGGAGACTTTGTAAGCCCCAGCGCGCCTTTTCTTTAAGGGTGCCCAACTCTGCAGACTTGACTTGTTAATAAAACTTTGTTTTCCTGAATTTGTCTAGAGCGATTATTGAGAAGCGATTTACGTTTCAAACAACTTGGGGGCTCGTCATCCGGGATCAACACTCCGGCCGCAAGGAGAGTTGAGGAAGAATATCGGAGAAGGTGCACCCTGCCGAGTTCGGCAGTCCCTGATTCCTTGCTTGTCGCCCCGCGCGGCTTGAGCGAGTGATATCCGGGAGGCTCAGGAAAACAAAGGAGGGGTGTACCCGAGGCAGTGGGGACGGTTAACGATCGAGTAATTTCGGTGCACCGAACCCAGGTAAGAAAAAAACTTGCGGGGACCGTGTTTCCGGAGGACTGGGTACCTACGGGGTGCCTGTGGATTTTGTTTTCTACAGAGACGTGGGACTCAGGAATCTAGAGACCGGGGCTCGCCTGTGAGGGATTTTGCAGAGACAGTGTTTGAGGAGGAACGTGTACCTACGGGGTGCCTGTGATTTGTGTCACAGAGACGTAGGACACAGGAATCCAAAGACCGGGGGTGCCTGCAAAGGAACCTGGGCGATCACGGGACTGAAGGTCCGGGAATTGGCTACATTGTGATAGATTATCACGGGAAAAATACGAAGTCCTCAGAAATGGGAAATAAGGGATCTAAGGCGATTAAGGGAAAGGTAGGCTTAAACAGGGACAATGACACATACCCCGGGGTACCTGACGATAGTCCGTTAGGGAAAATGCTAAATAATTGGGATCAGGGTGTCACCGCCGTTCAACATTGCCCCCAGCCTGACTCTCACCACAGTTCACACACCGCCCCAAGCCTGACACTCAACGTTGTTCACACACCGCACCAAGACTGACCTTCATTGCTGTCCGCACACCGCCTCCAGCCTAACCCTCACCAGCTTCCAACACTGGCCCCAGCCTGACCTTCACCGCTGTTCACACAGCGGTGCAAGCCTGACCCTCTTTGTCATCTATGGACTGCCCCCAGCCTGACACTCACCTCTGTCCAACCCCACCCCAGCCTAACCCTCACCACTGCCCACACACTGTCCTCAGTCTGACCCTCACCGCTGTCCAACACCGTCCCCAGACTGACCTCACTGCTGTCCATACATGGCCCCCAGCCTGACCCTCACCTCCGTCCAACACCGCACACACTTGAGTCACACTGCCACCCGCACACCGCCCACAGCCTGACCCTCACCGCCATCTATATACCACCCCCAGCCTGACTCGCATCTCAGTCCACACAATGCCCCCAGCCTGACTCTCGCCGCCGCCTACACACCACCCCAAACCAGTTCCTCACCGCTGTCCACACACCATACCCCACCTGACCATCATCACCGTCCAAAACCGCGCAAAGCCTGATACTCATTGCCGTCTACACACTGTCTCTAGCCTGACCCTCA
>NW_025210902.1:3271-8026 GCF_004010195.1 Chiloscyllium plagiosum
CTTTGTAATATTTATTAGTGACTTGGATGAGGAGATTGAAGGATGGGTTAGCAAGTTTGCAGATGACACAAAGGTTGGAGGTGTCGTTGACAGTATAGAGGGCTGTTGTTGGCTGCAGCGGGATGTTGACAGGATGCAGAGATGGGCTGAGAGGTGGCGGATGGAGTTCAACCTGGATAAATGCAAAGTGATGCATTTTGGAAGGCCAAATTTGAAAGCTGAGTACACGATTAAAGACAGGATTCTTGGCAGTGTGGAGGAACAGAGGGATCTTGCGGTGCAGGTATATAGATCCCTTAAAATTTCCACCTAAGTGGCAGTATTGTTAAGAAAGCATATGGTGTTTTGGCTTTCATCAATAGGGGGATTGAGTTTAAGAGCCATGAGATCTTGTTGCAGCTCTATAAACTTTGCTTAGACCGCACTTGGAATACTGTGTCCAGTTCTGGTCGCCCTATTATAAGAAACATGTGGATGCTTTGGAGAGTGTTCAGAGGAGGTTTACCAGGTTGCTGCCTGGACTGGAGGGCTTATCTAAGGAAGAGAGGTTGACTGAGCTCGGACTTTGTTCATTGGAAAAAAGAAGGAAGAGAGGGGACATAATTGAGGTGTACAAGATAATGAGAGGCATAGATAGAGTTGATAGCCAGAGACTTTTTCCCAGGGCAGAAATTGTTAACATGAGGGGTCATAGTTTTAAGCTGTTTGTAGGAAAGTATAGAGGGGATGTCAGAGGCGGGTTCCTTACACAGAGAGTTGTGAGAGCATGGAATGCGTTGCCAGCAGCAGTTGTGGAAGCGAGGTCATTGGCGATATTTAAGAGACTGCTGGAAATACATATGGTCACAGACATTTGAGGGTTCGTACATGAGGTTTAACTTACATGAGGATCAATGGTCAGCACAACAACGTGGGCTGAAGGGCCTGTTCTGTGTTGTACTGTTCTATGTCCTATGTCCTATGTCCTATGTTCTATGTTCTATGTTCTATGAAGTCTATCTGGACCTTTCGACCATCTGCACCCTGTACTGACAGATAGTGCTCCCTCAATACCTTAGAAATCATCCCCTCAGTATGTTTATCCACAAAGCACCTCGACAGAACATTCATGCCCTCAACACCTCAGAAAGCAAACCTGTTGCCCCCTTGGACCGTGTTCATCCCCAAACCTGTTCTCACTGTGATGACCCACTGCCAACTCCAAGATTGGAGCCCAGGGCCCAGAATATTATTTGACTATCTGGATTGATCATAGATTCCCTGAGATGTGGAAGCAGGTCATTCGGCCTATCAGGTTCACACTGACTCTCAGCAGAGCATCCCATTCCCCCTCTATCCCCGGATCCCTTCATTTCCTCTGGCTAACCCACCCAGCCTGCTCATCTTTGGACAGTGGGTGGGAACTGGAGCACCCAGAGGCTGACATGGGGAGAATGTGCGAACTCCACACAGACAGTCGCCCGAGGCTGAAATCGAACCCGGGTGGGGTGAGGCAACACTGACCCCCCGTGACAATCCCACCATCTCCTCCCCGTTGATGACCGTTTGATGTCTACACCCGGGGTGTATCTAACTTTTCTAGCGTTTATTTAAGAAAGATTAGGGACAAGGGCAATGCCTCCACAAGCTCAAGATGCTTGATCCCCCTCAAAAATATTTGTATCAATTTCAAAAAGAGACTTTATTCACAAAAAATACTTTCCGTACAAACATAGTCACTAAAGTTCGGTTCTGTACAGTCTTTACAACAAGTCTTTGCCATGACACATATACTCCCCTTGGTTGATTAACTGATATGTTAGCTCTGAGCTGTTCCTTTTGAATTAACATCACGAAGTTACATTGAGAAGGATCTTTGTGAAGTGCCTGTGTTCTGTATCTGTTCTCCCAAAAAGCCCGCCCTCCGAATACAATACTTTACAAAGCCTTAAACCTGTTTGCCAACTTTCAGCAGAAGCAGCCTCAGGGCATTGAACACAGACTGAATTACTCAGTGACGCTTGGATCAGGTCAAATTCTCAAGCAAACAGATTGCTGGGGAAATTCAGTAGCAACGGTGAAGAGAGAGAGGAACAATTCGCATTTCAAGTGACCCTTCCTCAAAACGGTCTGTTCTGAAGGAACTTTCCCGAAGAAATCACTGATTGAAAGGTGAACTCTCTGTCTCTTCCTCCCTCTCCCTTCAGAGATGCTGCCGGACATGCTTAGTTTCTTCAGCAATCTCTGTATTGATGGTTCAGGTCTCCAGCGCGTCCGTACAGATTGATTTTAGTGTTGAATTCTCAAGCTGGCTCTATTAAAGGGATTGAATCCCTCTGCTACAAAGGAGGGTCACTTACCACAGCTAACAGGATCGTGATGCCAACATTATTGGCTCAATCTCTATCATGTCAGAAATTGCCATGAAGGCCCCAGCTTCTCAACCTTGCCCCTCACCTGAGGTGTGTGACCCACCAGGCCTCTCTCTTTGACAAGACAGCAGCTCTCGGGTCCTCCTGGACTATACTAACTTCCCAACTTTAAAAGGGCACTATAGGAAGAGAGCTCTTTACATGGTTCAGGTCAAAATCCTGGAGCTCCCTCCCTAATATCACTGTGGGACACCCAAGGACTGCAGCAGGAGAGTACAGCTCACCCCCACCTTCCAGGCAACTATTAGAGGGTGTGGGAATCACATACAAGCCACATGTGAAAATAAGTTTTATAACAGGGTCACGGTGGATGGTCACTAACACTGTTTCATTACCTGTGTTGAAATCAGCGTAATGAAGAAGCAAAGGTTGGGTTGAAAATGACAAGACGGCCTTTCGTAGGTTGGTGTTTATTAGAGTTTGTATCGACAGTATGACTGAGCACTTATTCAAGGGCATGCAGGTAGCTGCCAGAGGAAGTGATGGGGGCTGGTACAATTGCGACATTTAAAAAGCATCAGGATGAGGAAGTGAATAGGAAGGGTTTAGAGGGATATCAGCCAAGTGCTTGCAAATGGAATGAAATGAGATGAGAATATCTGGTTGGTATGGACGAGTTGGACAGGAGGGTCCATTTTCAAGCTGTGCATCTCTGTGACTCTGTGCCTCTGAATAGTCTAAAGCAGAGAATTTCAGACAAGGTTTGGTTTGTGTGTCTCTCTCAGGCTTCCTCAGAATCTATGTCTCCAAATTTCCACAAGACTCTATGAAATAGAAAAAAGAGGGTCAGTGCTGAGAGAGTGCAGCACTGTCAGAGGGTCAGTGCTGAGGGAGTGTCACACTGTCAGAGGGTCAGCACTGAGGGAGTGCTGCACTGTCAGAGGGTCAGTACTGAGGGAGTGTTGCACTGTCAGAGGGTCAGTACTGAGGAAGTGCTGCACTGTCAGAGGATCAGCACTGAGGGAGTGTTGCACTGTCAGAGGGTCAGTATTGAGGGAGTGCTGCACTGTCAGAGTGTCATTACTGAGGGAGTGCTGCACTCAGTGCATTAGTCTGGGGGATACCTGCATTGTAAGAGAGTCAGTACTGAGTGAGTGCCACACTATCAGATGGGCTGAATGGCCTAATTTCTGCTCCCATGTCTTGTGGTCTATGAGGAATATCTGAAATTGTTCAGTACATTTCTGCCTCTGTTTCCTACAGACCCTGCTCAGCAGTGATTCCCACGTCCAGATTCCATAGACTGTGTTCAAACAGACTGTCTTCATTTGGTTACCACCCTCTTTTCCCAGGGATTGAGTTTTCGTGTCACGTGACTGACCTGCCAGCTCAAAGGGATATTTTCATGTTGCAGGGCTGAGGTTTATTCCTCAGCTTCTGTCTGCTCATCCCAAATGAATCCCACTGCCCCACACTCAGCACAGTCGTGTGTTCCTTATTTCTGAGCTCCCCAATGCTAACCCACATGCAGAATGACATCTCACACTCCTCCGAATCTCATTGCAGGCTATTTGCCTGGGAGCGAGGAGTGCTAAGAGAGGAAATAAAAATCTGAAAGGGCTTTACAGTGACATTAAGGGTGAATTGATAATGAGAGAAAGAGTAGGTTGTGGAACACAGTGAGAATTTGTGCATGGACCCAGAGGCTGTAGTGAATGGATGCATTTTGTCAATGCTCATTGGGACAGGGACGGTATGAAATCGTGAAGATGCTCTGTGATATAATTACATGAATTAGCATATATATAGAGAGAGAGATGGTTCTGAGTGGTTTGGCCTTCTTACAACCCAATAAATCTCCAAAGACGGTGGAAATGTATCTCAGTTTACTGAATTAGGTGATGGAGGAAGTAGCAGGTACACTTGCAAACATTTTCAAATCCCCTCTGGCCACAGGAGAGGTGTCTTCGGACTGACCATGTGGTACTGTTATTCAAGAAGGAACATGGGATATATCAGGCAGCTACAGGCCAGTCAGGCTAATAGGCCAGTCAGGCTAATACCGTGGGTGGGGCGTCTGTTGGAAGCAATTTTGGGAGATAGAATTACTCAGCATTTACAGAGACTGGAGTTCCTGAAGAACAGTCAGAATGGTTGTGTTAAGGGGAGCTCAGGTCTGACCAATGGGATTGCACTTTTTAAGGAGGTGACCGGGTGTGTAAATATGGGCAATACTTTCCTGTCGCCTGCTTGGAGGTCAGTAAGGCTTTTATCAGGACCCATACTGGAAACTGATAGTGAACATAGAAACTCAAGATCCAAGGAATTTGGTGCAGAATGCTGAGTGGCAGGAAGCAGACAGTGATGGCCCAGTTAGAAATCTCTGTCTGTTCATGTCTCACTG
>NW_025210902.1:9151-9280 GCF_004010195.1 Chiloscyllium plagiosum
ATTGAGGGAGCACTTTCTGAGGTACTGAGGGAGCATTATCTGAGGTATTGAGGGAGAACTATCTGAAATATTGAGGTAGCACTTTCTGAGGTATTGAGGGAGCACTTTCTGAGGTACTGAGGGAGCACT
>NW_025210902.1:9350-11959 GCF_004010195.1 Chiloscyllium plagiosum
GGAGCACTTTCTGAGGTATTGAGGAAGCACTTTCTGAGGTACTGAGGGAGCACTTTCTGAGATACTGAGGGAGAACTTTCTGAGGTACTGAGGAAGCACTTTCTGAGGTATTGAGGGAGCACTATCTGAGGAATTGAGGGAGCATTATCTGAGGTACTGAGGGCGAACTATGTGAGCTATTGGAGTGTCATTTTCTGAGGTATTGAGGGAGCACTATCTGAGGTACTGAGGGAGATCTATCTGAGGTACTGAGGGAGCACTATCTGAAGTATTGAAGGAGCACTACCTGAGCTATTGGGAGAGAAATATCTGTGATATTGAGAGAGCACCTTTTGAGGTACTGAGGGAGCACTTTCTGCGGTATTGAGGGAGCACTTTCTAAGGTCCTGAGGGAGCACTTTCTGAGATATTGAGGGAGCATTTTCTGAGGTATTGAGGGAGCACTATCTGAGGTCCTGAGGGAGCATTTTCTGAGGTATTGATGGCGCACTATCTGAGGTACTGAGTGACAACTTTCTGAGGTACTGAGTGAGAACTTTCTGAGCTACTGAGGGAGCACTATCTGAGATATTGAGGGAGCACTTTCAGAGGTACTGAGGGAGCAGATTCTGACGTACTGAGGAATCACTATCTGAGGTACTGAGGGAAAATCTCTGAGGTACTGAGGAAGCACTATCTGAAGTATTGAGGGAGAACTATCTGAGATATTGAGACAGAATTATCTGAGATACTGAGGGAGCACTTTCTGAGGTATTGTGGGAGCACTGTCTGAGGTATTGCGGGAGCACTATCTGAGGTACTAAGGGAACACTTTCTGAGGTATTGATGCAGCACTTTCTGAGGCACTGAGTGTGCACTATCTGAAGTACTGAGGGAGCACTTTCTGAGGTACTGAGGGAGCATTATCTGAGGTATTGAGGGAGAACTATCTGAAATATTGAGGTAGCACTTTCTGAGGTATTGAGGGAGCACTTTCTGAGGTACTGAGGGAGCACTTTTTGATGTATTGAGGGAGTACTATCTGAGATATTGAGGGAGAAATATCTGAGGTATTGAGAGAGCACTTACTGAGGTATTGAGGGAGCAATTTCAGAGGCATTGAGGGAGCACTTTCTGAGGTACTGAGGGAGCACTTTCTGAGATACTGAGGGAGAACCTTCTGAGGTACTGAGGAAGCACTTTCTGAGCTATTGAGGGAGCACTATCTGAGGTACTGAGAGAACACTTTCTGAGGTCTTGAGGTAGCACTTTCTGAGGTATTGATGGAGCACTTTCTGAGGTACTGAGTGTGCACTATCTGAGGTACTGAGGGAGCCCTTTCTGAGGTATTGAGGGAAAACTATCTGAGGTATTGAGGGAGAACTATCTGAAATATTGAGGGAGCACTTTCTGAGGTACTGAGGGAGCACTTTTTGATGTATTGAGGGAGCACTTTCAGAGGTATTGAGGGAGCACTATCTGAGGCATTGAGGGAGAACTATCTGAAATATGGAGGGAGCACTTTCTGTGGTACTGAGGGAGCACTTTCTGAGGTATTGAGGGAGTACTATCTGAGATATTGAGGGAGAAATATCTGACGTATTGAGAGAGCACTTACTGAGGTATTGAGGGAGCAATTTCAGAGGCAATGAGGGAGCACTTTCTGAGGTACTGAGGGAGCACTTTCTGAGATACTGAGGGAGAACTTTCTGAGGTATTGAGGTAGCACTTTCTGAGGTATTGATGGAGCACTTTCTGAGGTACTGAGTGTGCACTATCTGAGGTACTGAGGGAGCCCTTTCTGAGGTACTGAGGGAAAACTATCTGAGGTACTGATGAAGCACTTTCTGAGGTATTGATGGAGCACTTTCTGAGGTACTGAGTGTGCACTATCTGAGGTACTGAGGGAGCACTTTCTGAGATATTGAGGGAGCACTTTTTGACGTATTGAGGGAGCACTTCCAGAGGTATTCAGGGAGCACAATCTGAGGTACTGAGGGAGAACTTTCTGAAGTACTGAGGAAGCACTTTCTGAGCTATTGAGGGAGCACTTTCTGAGGTACTGAGAGAACACTTTCTGAGGTACTGAGAGAGCACTTTCTGAGGTATTGAGGGAACACTTTCTGAGGTACGGAGGGAGCACATGCTGACGTAATGAGGAAGCACTATCTGAGGTACTAAGGGAAAACTATCTGAGGTACTGAGGATGCACTTTCTGAGGTATTGATGCAGCACTTTCTGAGGCACTGAGTGTGCACTATCTGAAGTACTGAGGGAGCACTTTCTGAGGTACTGAGGAAGCACTATCTGAGATATTGTTCCCAGTTCTCTCTCCCACATCTTTCCTTCAATCCCTATCTTTCAACATCCTTCACATCTCTGTCCTGTTTACATTTCCCAGTGGATTTCCTTTCTCCTTTGTCACCTCACCAGGTTTTTCAGTAATGCTTAATCATTCAGTCTTTCACAAAACTAACACCTTGCTCTTCTCTTTCTGCATCTGTCCCTCTGCTCTGTGGGATCTTGCTATTCCTGCCTGTACATCATTCTAGCCACATCACGTCAGCCCCCACCACCACTCACTCTCTCAGCTCTATCTCTCTGCTGTTGCAACTCCTCTCTCTCTCTCT
>NW_025210902.1:13463-17394 GCF_004010195.1 Chiloscyllium plagiosum
TTGCACGTAATATTCCAACAATGGCCTAACCAATGTCCTGTACAGCTGCAACATGACCTCCCAACTCTTGTACTCAATACTCTGACCAATAAAAGAAAGCATACCAAATGCCGTAGTGAAACAAATTCCAATGGATTTTATTTTATTTTATTTTATATTCGGAAACTGTGTGGCAGGTTAAAGAATACTGACCTTCCTAAGACTGGTTCAGTGGCAACGCTGCTGTCTCACAGTGGCAGGGTCCCAGGTTTGATTGCAGCCCTGGGTGACTGTCTGTGTGGAGTTTGCAAGTTTTCCCTGGGTCTGCATGGGTTTCCTCTGGGTGCTCCAGTTTCCTCCCACAGTTCAAAGATGTGCAGGTTAGGTGGATTAGGCATGGGGAATGCAGGGTTACAGGGATAGGGTAGGAAGGGTCTGGATGGGATGTTCTTCAGAAGGAGATTGTGGACTTGATGGACCAAATGGCTGTGTGCCACCCAGTGGGTGTTCCATATTCTATGGTGGAACAACCAGTTCATGTGAAAGAAATTGAAATGTTACAAGAGGAACATCCTGGATTGCTTTCTGCTAGTGCTGTGACTGGACTTGGGCTTGTAGGATTACACAAGAAGGAAAGTATGAACAAGGTGATCATTTGGGAATTCAGTTATTGGATCTAATATTCGAACATGGATGAAGGTAAAGTGAATGAGGCTGATATATTTAGCTCACCTTGAACAAGAATGTAACAATTTTCGAATTAAGCTACTTAAAGGCTTACTCGGAAACTGAATCAGAAGCAATTCCTGAGTGTTATCATTCACCAGACAAGACAGTAAGATGGAAATGGAGACCGCCTCAAACACTAGGCAATGAGGAATGAACAGTGGTCAATCAGGTGGCAGTTGTGAGTATCATAGTGAAAGTTTGAGAGTAGGCCGCGCAAAATTCCAATGACAGGTCACTGAGATATTTAGAAAAACAGATGAAAATACTAAGCATTTTTTATTGGCCAGGATTACATGAACAAAGAACAAAGAGAATTACAGCACAGGAACAGGCTCTCCAAGCCTGCGCCGATCCAGATCCTCTATCTAAACCTGTCGCCTATTTTCTAACAATCTGAATCCCTCTTCTCCCTGCCCATTCATGAATCTGTCTAGGTACATCTTAAATGACGCTATTGTGCCCGCATGTACCACCTCTGCCGACAACGTGTTCCAGGTGCCCACCACCCTTTGCGTAAAGAATTTTCCATGCATATCTCCCTTAAACTTTTCCCATCTCATCTTGAGCCTTAGTAATTGAGTCCCCCACTCTGGGAAAGAGCTTCTTACTATCCACCCTGTCATGATTTTCTAGGCTTCAATCAGGTCCCCCCTCAACCTCCTTCTTTCCAATGAAAATAATCCTAATCTACTCAACCTCTGTTCATAGCTAATCCCCTCCATACCAGACCACATCCTGGTGAACCTCCTCTGCACCCTCTCCAAAGCATCCACATCCTTTTGGTAATGTGGCAACCAGAATTGTATGCAGTATTCCAAATGTGGCCAAACCAAAGTCTTATACAACTGTAACATGACCTGCCAACTCTTATAGTCAATACCCTGTCTGATGAAGGAAAGCACGCCGTATGCCTTCTTGAACATTCTATCGAGTTATGTTGCCGCCTTCAGGGAACAATGGACCTGAAAACCCAGACCTCTCTGTACATCAACTTTCCCCAGGACTTTTCTATTCACTGTATAGTTCACTCTTGAATTGGATCTTCCAAAATGCACCACCTTGCATTTGCTCGGATTGAACTCAATCTGCCATTCATGTGTCTATCATAATGACAGACTCTGCCCAACTCTCCAATCTCTCTATATTCTACTGCATTTTCTGACAGTCCCCTTCACTATCTGCTACTCCACCAATCTTAGTATCATCTGCAAATATGCTCATCAGACCACCTATACCTTCCTCCAGATTATTTATGTATATCACAAACAACAATGGTCTCAACATGGATCCATGTGGAACCCCATTGGTCATAGTTCTCCACTTTGATGAACTCTCTTCCACTACTACTCTCTATCTCCTATTGTCTAGCCAGTTCTCTATTCATCTAGCTAGTACTCCCTGGACCCCAAGTGACTTCACTTTCTCAATCAGCCTACCATGGGGAACCTTATCAAAAGCCGTACTGAATTCAATGTCTATGACATCTACAGCCCTTCCCTCATCAATCAACTCTGTCACTTCCTCAAAGAATTCTATTAAGTTGGTAAGACATGACCTTCCCTGCACAAAACCATGTTGCTTATCACTGATAAGCCCGTTTTCTTCCAAATGTAAATAGATCCTGTCACTCAGTATCTGCTCCAGCAGCTTCCCTACCACTGATGTCAAACTCACTGGTCTATAATTACCTGGATCATCCCTGCTAGTCTTCGTTACCATGTGGACAACATTAACAACACCCGTCATGTCTCTTTCCTTGGTGAATACTGATGCAAAGTACTCATTAAGAATCGCATTCATTTTCTCTGACTCCATACATAACTTTCCTCCTTTGTCCTTCAGTGGGCCAACCCTTTCTCTAGTTACCCTCTTGCTCCTTATATATGAATAAAAGGCTTTGAGAGTTTCCTTAACCTTGTTTGCTGAAGATATTTCATGACCGCTTTTAGCCCTCTTAATTCCTCATTTCAGATTGGTCCTGCTTTCCAGATATTCTTCCAAAGCTTTGTCTGTTTTCAGTAGTCTCAATCTTATGTATGCTTCGTTTTTCCTCTTAGATAGTCTCACAAATGCACCTGTCTTCCATGGTCCCCTAATCTTGTCATTTCTGTCCCTCATTTTCACAGGGACATATCTGCCCTGCACTCTAATCAACCTCTCTTTAAAAACCTCCCACATATCAAAATGTAGATTTACCTTCAAACAATTGCTCCTAATCCACATTTCCCAGCTCTTGCCGAATTTTGCTACAGATGGCCTTCCCCCAATTTAGCACTATTCCCAAGTATTCCCCTACTGAAGCTTCAACCACCTGGCCAGGCTCGTTCCCCACACTAGGTCCAGTATGACCCCTGCTCAAGTTGGACTATTCATACACTGCGCTATAAACCCCTTCTGGATGCTACTTAAAAATTATGCTCCATTTGGATCTCTAACACTAACTGAATCCCAGTCAATGTTGGGAAAATTAAAATCTCCTATCACCAGCACCCTGTTGCTCCTACATCATTACATAATCTGTTTACATATTTGCACCACTATCTCACGCTTGCTTTGGGAGGCCTGTAGTACAGCCCCAACGTTGTTACCGCTCCCTTCCTATTTCTGAGCTCTGCCCATATTGCCTCACTGCCCATGTCCTCCATTGTGCCCTCCTTCAACAAAGCTTGAACTTCTGTCTTTTTGTAAAAATCTGCTCATGTTTTCAATGCTCTTTGGATGCATTTTGGACAACTGCCAAACATTTGGTCAATGTCTCTCTGATATGTGAAACTGCCTGAACTTAGGTTGATCAATTTTATTTTTAATCAATGTAAATGGTACTATCATCTCATGGTCATATATTAATCCAAATGATTTTAAATATCCTTTCTGAAAATTAAAGAATTAAAATGACCACATCTTCAGGAGATCTCAGACCTGTGTTATGCTCCTGTTGCTCAATGTGGGAGCTGATGTCCCTGACTCATCACGTGCAGGAAGTGTGTCCAGCTGCAGTTCTTGTTAGACCACATGACAGTGCTGGAACTGTGGATGGACTCACTTTGGAGCATCTGCGATGCTGGGGAGGCCGTGGAAAGCAAGTTTAGCGAAATGGTCACACTGCAGATTAGGATTGCTGAGGGAGAAAGGGAATGGGTGGTCAAAAGGCAGAGAAAGAGCAGGAAGGCAGTGCAGGCGGCCCCTGCGGTCATCTCCCTCCAAAATAGGTATACCGTTTTGG
>NW_025210902.1:18850-21000 GCF_004010195.1 Chiloscyllium plagiosum
GGGATAAAAACCATTAGCTCCACCAACCTCAGGCTTGGTGAAGCTTCAGTCAGCGAGAAATCCCACCTGAGAGTTGTCAGCAAATCAACATCAGAAATCACATGGCACCGGGTTATAGTCCTTCAGGGTTATTTGGAATCACAAGCTTTTGGAGCGCTGCTCCTTCATCAGGTGAAGTGGAGCACAGGCATAGACTTTCTATGCACAGAGATAATGGTCAGGTAATTCCAGATAATTAAGAGTGTTAAAAGGTAAATAAAAATGTGTGAGGGGACTGTCGACAGTCTGAAGAACAAGTCTTTGCAGGTGATCAGAAGTGTCAAACGGTGTGATTAAGGTATCATCAGCTGAATAGCAAGTGAAGGGATGATCCGACTAATAATGACAGAGGATCAAAAATACGATGGTGCTTGAGCCAAACCAAATGGCTGGGATAACACAATAGGCAGAAGAGTCGAATGATGAGGGTCTAACCAAAGTAACAAGTAATCCTTCTTTCCTACTGTGTAAGGGTTCCTTCACTGCTGTTCCCTTATTAGCACTCAACTCTCATCTTACTCTAGCCCCTTTCCATTTCTTGCCTCACCCTTTCCAAATTCATCTTGTCCGTGAGAGTCATTTCCTGCTCCTGTGGTCCTATTCTAACTAAGCTGATCACCAATTTCTCCACAGTCTCCCATTCGCTGATACTGTTAATGGTTTCCAAGCTTTAGATGCTATCCTTCTCTCCTTTATTAAGATCTCTTTAGAGACTGTAATTTTTCATTTTTCAAAAAGTAGAGAAATCCAAAGTTCCAATTATTTCTTAAAAGAATTAGGCCACATGTTTCAATGGTTCAAAACCAAAAAGTTTTATGATCCAAGAATTAAACAAATAACAACATGAAATACTCTTAGTTAATTGCTTAAATATAGAATTCAGAGTCAATATTAATTGGCATACACAATTAAGAAAAGTCTTACAAATTGGAATCATCGTCCTCTCAGCATGAAGTCACAAAGTCCTTTAAATCTCTGTTTCCTCATGATGTGTTTCAGTTGTATTGTCCATGTTTTTACTAAGGCGGTCATGAAGTCAGGAGCCAAGTGCCCTGAGCAAAACAAAAAATGAACATCCATGAGCAGGTAAATTCTTTACAAAACATCACTCGATAGCACTGTCAACAACACCTTCTGTTACTTTGCTGATGATTGAGAAAAGTCTTAGGGTGGCAACTGGTCAGGTTGGATTTGTGCTGCTTCTCTGCACAGGACATACCTGGGCATTTTCCCACATGCCAATGCTGTCACTGAAGTGGAACAGTGTGGCTGGGACCATGGTGAGTCCTGAAGCAGAAATCTTCAGCACTGTTACCAGAATGCTATCAGGACTCAAACCCTTCACAGTTTCCAATACCTTCAGTTGTTTCTTGACATCACGTGGAGCGAATTGAATTTGTTGAAGACTGGCATCTGTGATGCTGGGGACCTCAGGCGGAGACCAAGATGGATCATCAACTCCGGCTTTCTGGCTGAAGTTGGATCAAATACTTTATCCTTGTCTTTTGATCTGATGTGCTGAGGTTCCTCAGCATCAAGGATGGGATATTGTGAAGCCTCCATCTCCTGTCAGTTCTCTATCCATCTAACTAGAACATCCTGGGCCTCATACAATTTCACCTTCTACATCAGCCTACCATGGGGAACCTTAACAAATGCCTTACTAAAGTCCATGTGTCTGACATCTACATCCCTTCCCTCATCAATCAACTTTGTCACCTCTTCAAGGAATTCCATTAGGTTTGTAAAACATGACTTTCCCTGCACAAAACCATGTTGCCTATCACTGATACGCCCACTTTCTTTCAAATGGCTATATATCCTATCCCTTAGTATCTGCTCCAGTAGCTTCCCAACCACTGACATCAGGCTCACACATCTGTAATTACCTGGAATTTCCCTGCTACCATCATTAAGCAAAGGGACAACAATAGCAATTCTGCAGTCCTCTGGGACCACCCCCCCTCATTTTCAAGAGTGGGACTACGACAGGTCATGAGGTATTCTGCTGTTGATAGCTCACAACCTCATGAATATCCTGTTGAGTTGCTAGATCTGATCATCTTTTGTGGGGTGAGAGTCAGGTTTGACTCCAAATCAGAGTCAGGTTT
>NW_025210903.1:0-498 GCF_004010195.1 Chiloscyllium plagiosum
CAAAACACCTAGATCTACAGGCACCTTGGCACTCCACAGTCATTCTCCATTCCTCTGCCTTTCTTAATCTTCCATTGCACAGTTAAACTATCAGCAGCCTGGACCTCTGATGTTTTCAGAGGATATGAATCTTGTGAATATCATAGAGGGTACATTGGATAGTGATAGATTTCAGGAGGACATATACAGACTGGTAAAATGAGCCAATACAATGCGGTTAACATTTGACCCAGAGAAGTGTGGAAGGAAGAATAATGAGGAGCAACATGAACCAAATGGTAAAATTTAATCTTCACAGCCTTGGTGACTAGTGATGATCTCTAGGACCCAGAGGCTGCTGGCCCCTGACTGGACATCAGTGGTGATGCTCTTCATTGGACAAGAAGCTCTCTTGTCAGGGCTTGAGATACTTAATTGGTGCTTAATCGGTGAAGCTTTCACACTGGTCTGGGGGGGGGGGGGGGGTTATAAACCCCTGGGGGGGTTTCGCCCCCCCAC
>NW_025210903.1:20249-21000 GCF_004010195.1 Chiloscyllium plagiosum
CACCCCTAGCTCTCTTACTCCTCTCTCTCACACACTCCCTCTCTCTCCTCCCCCCCCCATCCTTTTGACTCCTCCAAATGGAAATGGAAGTCAAGGTCTCAAATGTGCCGCGTTTCTCCTCCTCACCCAACTCCGGGTGAACCGAGGAAGGTCTCAAATGTGCCGCGTTTCACTCTTCTTTCTCTCTCCTTCCCCACCCCACTAAAATCAAGCTAATTCTGACCAGAGGCTCTTCAGAAAACCAGAAACGCCGAAATTAAAATTGTACAAACGCTCTGGGGTCGAGCTAGGAAGTTTCAGTACGAACGATGCTGTGTTGAAAGTGTTTGATTGTTTTGTTATCTTGGTTCATTGAAATACTGGTTCAGAAAATATCGAAGTAGCTGCTCTGCTAACGTTCTAAGGAGGAATTGTTAGTATTTGCTTGGGTGTAAAGGAGACATCTTCTAAAGTTAGCTTGCCAAGGGGTTTTTGCCCTGGATCAGTTTCATGTGTCCTATTTAGTAATCTGCTGTAAATGGCAGGTACTCTTGGACGTGACTGAAATGCCCTGTGTGGGTTTAGCATATTTTGATAAATGTAATGTGTGCAGTATGTTTCTTTTATCTGTGCAACATTTTTCTCTGTGCTGGTGCATTATCTGCCATACATCCTTCTTGGCATTTTGACAAGAATCAGTTCAACGCAGGGATTGAGTTACCAAAAGGACAAAAAAGGTCCTTGTGTGGATTTTTTAAAAGAAATGTTGATA
>NW_025210904.1:0-5607 GCF_004010195.1 Chiloscyllium plagiosum
CCTAGCCTGCACATCTTTGGATTGTGGGAGGAAATTGGAAACCCACGCAGACACAGGGAGAATGTGCAAATTCCAAACAGTCACCCGAGGCTGCAGTTGACCCCAGATCTCTAGTATTGTGAGGCAGTCGTGCTAACCACTGAGCCCCAATTGTATAGGTGTATTGTATATATTTGACTTTTTGAACCTTTTTTTAATCAATGAAGTTTAGACTTGTTTTTCTCTACAATACAAGTGTTTAAAATTCTTGCCTGTTTGTTCTTCAATTTGGGAGATGGTGGCACAGTGGTATTTCCACTGGACTGGTCACCCAAAGCCCTTAGACATTTGTTCTCAACTCAGTCTGAAATGGTCAACAGCGTATCCTGAGATTGTGACCTCCATGTTCACAAAACCCATTGGGTCAGTGTGATGAAAATTAGCTTCCAATTAAGCAAATAAATTCCTGAATTAAAGAACCTCTGTTACCATTATTGTGGAGGAGATGGCGATGTCACTGGTCTAATAATCCTAAGGCCCAGACTAACACTTTGGAAGACATGGGTTCAAACTACAACATGACAGTGGGTAGAACAAATAAATTTGTTTAATAAATCAGGAATTGGAGCTATGAATCAATTGTCACAAAAACCCATGTGGCTCACAAATATCCTTGAAAGGGAGATTTAATTAAAGTTTTTGTAACTTAATTTGAAACTTTTTTTTCTCCACAATGCATTAAATACTGTTGAAGTTTGTATATCTTTTCTTCTAAATAATTTGGGGATACAGCGGCAGAACAGGACTGTCACTAGACTAGCTAAAGACAGGCCCACATTGAGGCTGTAGGTAAATGGGTACAAATCCCACCAGGGCAGTTGCTCAGAGGGGAAAGGTGGAACAGTAATATATGGAAATGTATTGATCATACCGAGCCTCCATTTCAATGTATTACCTAAATGGGAATAGATTGGGAAATGTTGCTCTCTAAAAGGAGCTGTGTATCCTTGTACACCAGTCACTGAGACCAACCATGCAGGCATAGCTAGCAGTCAGGAAGGCAAATGGCCTTCATTGCAAGAGAGTTTGGGTGCTGGAGCACGGAGGTCTTGCTGCAGCTCTTCGGGATGTTGGTGAGCCTCCACCCAGTGTCTTATATGCAGTTTCAGGCTCCTTACCTAAGTAAAGATCTACTTGCCATAGAGGGACTGCAGCGAAACCTCACCAGACTGATTCCTGGGAGCTCTGTTGTATGAAGAGAGATTGTGTCCAGTGGGTTTGATTTTACTGGGGTTTTGTAGAATGAGAGGGGATCTCATGAAAACATATAAAGTTTTGACAGGACTGAATGCAGGGATGATGTTTGCCCTGGTCGAAACATGGAGGTCACAGTCTCAGGATAAGATTATATTTTGCAAGTGATATCCCATGGAACCAAAAAAACCATTTCAGACTAAGTTGAGAACAAATGTCTACACTCAGAAGGTGCTGAGCATGTGCTGAGAACTTTCTACCACAGAGGGCTGTTAAAATGAAGGCACTGAGTATGTTAAAGAATATCAAAGAATATTAAAGAATATGTGGAGCTTGCACATATCCCCCATGTCCGCTTAGGTTTCCTCCACGTCCAAAGATGTGCAGGTTAGGTGAATTGGCCATGCTAAATTGCCCATAGTGTCCAGGGATGTGCAGGCTTGGTGGATTAGCCATGGGAAATGCAGGGTTGCAGGGATAGAATAGAGATGTGAGTCTGGGTGGGGTGCTCTTCAGTGTGGACTCGATGGGCTGAATGGTATGCTTTGATACTGTCAGGATTCTATGAGTCCTATAAATGAAATAGATGGATTTCTAGAGGTTAGGGTTATCAAGGTTTATGGGAACAGAGTGGGAGTGAGATAGAGGCTCAGTCATGATCATGGTGAATTGTAGAATAGACTTGATGGGCTGAATGGCTTACTTCTCCTCCTGTTTTCTATGTTTCTATTGACTGAATTTTCACAGCAATTGTTTGTATCATTTTTATTGTGTTACAGGGAAGTCATGGTGGATGGACTGACAGAGGAAGCCGTGACACCTGAATGGTGGCACCACCTGCTCTCCGATGCCTCACACTGACTCTGTCTCTGCTACTGCAGTGACCTCCCACCGAGGCTCTTACTCTGCCATTCTCACTGTAGTCTTCAACATCTTCCCTCACTTGCTCTCACACACCCCAGCCAAACCATCCCCTCCCCCTCCCCGGGACCCTGCATGCCCTCAGTGATGCTGACTCGGGACACCTTATCATCTTTTCTTCACCTTCACCAGCACTAACAACTGTGCCAGCCACTTTCACCTTGCTCATTCCTTCCTTTTCTCTCATTGCAGGAGGATCAACCTCACCTCGGGCAGACAGTGAGCCAAGTGGTGAGATGCCTGCCATTTGGCTGCTTACCCCCATGAGGAGAAGGTCTTGGTGGGGAGAACGAGACTGGTGCGGTGGAGATGCTGAAACATCCATGTTCCAGAATTCAAGCTCACATTATTGCTCATTGCTGTGTTACTCTCGCAGTAACACCACTGCCAATGTGTTCTTATTGTGCCACGGCTCCTTTGTGACACAATCTCTGTTTTGTGTCCTGTGGGTAGTGGGAGAATGCCCATGACAATGCATCGCTTCACCAGCACTGCCTCAAAGCAGTTGTGTGCTAAGGAAGGGAGAGAACAGCCCTGAGACACAGCCTGGTCCAATTCATGAACTGGGTGTCTGTTCAAGTGTGCACTTGTCCTCGGAGCAGTCTTACACTGAGAGGGGCTGGTGTGTTCCAACGTGTGGCATTGAAGTGCAGAACTACTCTTTAAGTGGTTTGGATGATGTACCGCGATAAAGTGACGAAGCTGATTGTCGGTGAACGAGGGTTTCATACGCTCGCTGCCCATGGAGCGTGCTTTGAGATATTGGTGACTGGTGTCCATGATGGAGAGCTGGAGGAGCAAGCAGTGAGCTGGAGTCTCAAGGTACTTGCTCTGCCCTTCCTATTGGGAATTCTCAATGTCTAGTTTCTATCCAGTTTGTGGAGGAATGGAATATCAATGAGGCAAGGTTAAGTAATGAGAGTGATGATGAATGATAATCCATGTTAAAGGGCCTCTCGTCTCTCACCAGATAGAATCTCATCTCAATGTGTAGGACTTACTTGGTAAATGTAACTTTCCAACCTCAACATATAGAGAAGGGCTTCAGTGGACATCTCATCCAATCTTCCCAATTTCCTCACCATGTAGTTCAGGGTACAGAACAATTCTGGCCTGTGCTTCTATGCTATTTGACATGATGGTAAAATTTATAAGAAAGCATAATTCACTTTTCAGGATGAAACAATGACATTGTATTTTAACTTTCGTAATGTTCCACTTCCACTGAATTTGAATAGAAGTTGAAAATGTGAGCCCACTGCAAAATTCCAGCAACAGGAATAAGATAAATGGCTGGTTAATCTGGTGTCTGTTGAAAGAAAATATTTGGTCAGGGTGCCCTGCTGTTCTGTGAATGCTGCCAGGGAACCAGCAGAAGGAACCTAGGCTTAAAATCACTTCCAATTTAGCAGTGCGTGAGCATGAAATCAGAGTAATAAATTTAATTAATGGGTAAATCCTGGAAAGAGATTTGAATCTGCAAAATTCTGACCCAGCACTGTGAGTTACTTTGAATAATATTAGTGGTCGAAATAGTGATATATGGCAATTAATAACTGGAAATGAAGCATTTTATAAGCACAATGAAGGAGCTGACAGTATATTTTAATGTAACTCAACTTGTACATAGGAAAGCAGCCATGAGGCTTGGGCATATTTAGCGAAGAGAAAGCTGTTTCAATTCTGAGCTTTGAGTCGGTGTCTTGTTTTTGTAATTTATTTTTATTTTCTTTCCATATCCTTGGGTGTTCTTGGTCATGCAAATTCATTAACCATCAGGCAATCTGTTCCCCATTCCATGGCATCTGCCTGTGCTTTTCTAATTTAATAGACAGAATTCAGAGGAAAGTATCCTGGGGTATCTTTCCCTTTGATTTTTTATAAAATCTCATTCCCTGCAATTAAATAGCAGCCATCATCTTGGCTCCTCACAGTGGTGTTGCTGCCATTCCAGAAAGTTTGACCATTTGATAAAAGAGAAAGCTGACCTCCACAACTGGCTTTGTTTGGAGGGGCTAGTGGTGGAGGTAAGTAGGGGCTACTCAGCGTGAGGTGTTAGCTCCTCCTGACCCATAACCAGTGCTGGAGAAGTAGCTCCTACTTTTCTGGGTCTCCTGAACCCTGGGAAACCTGAACTGGAGATGTTAGCTCCAATCTCTTACAGACGTCAGGGGCATGGAATCTTGCTTGACTGTTCTAATTGTCTCAAGGGCAGTTTGTTGGCATGGCCAAGGTTTCCGAGGTCAAATTGAAAGAATGATTGTTTATGGTTGGCTTGTTCCATTTTCAATAATTTAACCCCCACCTCTTAAATCCCCTCCGTGGCACAATCTCATTTGATCTGTGGAGAGTTAAACTAACTTCCCACTAATGAAACTTGGAGTCCATCTCTTTCCTGTACATATGATCCAATCTATTTATCACCTCTAAGACCTCCTTTCCTCTTGCTGTCAAAACCCTCTACTTAAATACTCCAAGATTTGCATAACCTAAACACCGGGCCCATGTCTTCAACTATATCTGTATTGTTTTTCTCGCTCTCTCTCTCACACACACACACCTTTCATTCTCACCAGCAGCCATTTGTTTCCTGAACAATTACAATTCAGCTTTGAAATCCTCCATCCTCTCTGTGTACGAACAAAATGACTATATTATCCTGCATACGATGGAGTGAACCTTATGGGGCCTGCATGTGTAGACTGGGAGACCTGACGGAATGGAGTAGGTGTTGGGAATTCAGCAGGGAGTGTGGGAACATGTCCTTGTCATCTTCCCACTGCTTTCCCTCAAACAGGAAATTGCTCTGACCTCCCAATCCCAGGCACCAGTTATCTATTTATATGGCACGTTATCAGTGGAGGATTGTCCTCTTCCATTTGGGAAGACAATTTGGTGAATGTCTGGCTCACAGTGGGTTCTCCCAGTCACCCTGCACACACTGGGATGTGTTGACTGGCCTTGCTGACCCTTCATCCCATTTACCTTGATGCAAGGCTGGCATTTGTCGCTGAGTCTCTGGGATGGCTGCAGTTCCAGCAATGGCCACCCCTCCCAGTGGTGCTGATGTGAGTGTCAAGCTGGCCCTGGGATTGACTGGCAGCTCTTGAAGCCAGACCGTCACCTGTTGAAGGGACAGTAGCTCTTTGGCAGCTAGATGGACAGAATATCAAGCTCAAAGCAGGGGAGAAATGTCAAGATCCCTCGATCATTGGAACTCATCTCTTGTTTCTTTATTGAACCCATTATCACCCTCCGTGGCCCTTGCAGCATGAAATCTTTTGTTCTTTAATTCCTCCTGTGCTCCACCTTATCATTGACCTGACTTTTTGTTGTTCCTGAAACCTCCTTGCACATTCCTGAATGCCCACTCCAGCCCAGAATCTCATTCGTGATGAGACACAATAGAATTGTGGATGCTGCAAATCAGAACCAGAAAAAGAGATTGCTGGG
>NW_025210904.1:19482-21000 GCF_004010195.1 Chiloscyllium plagiosum
CATTCACCATGAAACTCCTACCTTGATTTGATTTTCCAAAACGCAAGACCTCCCACTTGACTACATTAAACTTCATTTGCCATTTCTCAGCCCACGTCCCCCAGCTGATCAATTTCTGATAACTTTCCACACTGTCCACAATGCCACCTATTTTAGTGTCATCTGCAAACTTACTGATCATGCCATGTACAAATCATTGCTATAGATAACAAACAGCAGTGGGCCCAGCACTGATCCCTGAGGCACTCCACTAGTCACAGACCTCCTATCCAACAAGCATCCTTCCACTGTTAACCCTCTGCTTCCTACCATCATTTTGTATCCAATTTGCCACCTCCCCTGATCTAACCTTCCAGCACAGCCTACCATCTGTGGACGAAACGTCGATTTTGCCTGTCCTCGGATGCTGCCTGAATTGCTGTGCTCTTCCAGCACCACTGATCCAGAATCTGGTTTCCAGCATCTGCAGTCATTGTTTTTACCAGGTTGATGCCTACCCCAATGACGAAGATGAGGATGATTACATTGTTGTAAATCCTCAACTCAACACCGGTCATGTTGCAAATTCTGAGTCAACTGAGTGTGTTTACTCCGATTCTAATTCTGAGTAGCTGGCATTGACAATACCTGTACCACTTGAAGTTACTATGGAAAACCCACCTTCTCAAACTTGCCCCTTGCCAAAAGGGTGGTGACCGTCAGGTTAAGTCACCACCAATTATCTCCTTCTAATGAGAGAGCAGTCCTGTGGTCCTCTGGTATTATACCTGTACCTTGTGAATTGGAATAAGTTGACCCTTTTCAAGTTTCAACATGTTGTGTTAAAGATATAAAGGCTCGCAGTGTTCACAAGATCGCTTGAGTGGTTTCCCCACGTTTTGATGAGGGCAAGTTGTGAGTCCTATTGCTGTGCAGGCAAAGTCAGAAAGGTCTGAAGAAGACACACCAGACTCAAATCATTAATTCCATTTCTTTGTCTACAGGTACTGCCAGACTTGCTGAGTTTCTTAGCTACTTCTTTTAAACTTGTTCTTTTTGAACAACAGTACAGTCCAAATGTAGTCTGGATGTACTTTACAACATCGTTGTTGTGTCCATTTAAATCCATTAATCTCAAACTCAGAACATGATTCCTTCCCCATGCCTGTACACCGCTGAATTATATTGACTGATGAGCTCTATAATGTCTGTGTAATTAGGAACTCTGAGCTCAATTGATTCAGGATTCACAAAAATGTCCAAGTTCACTTCAATTAGGATCCCATCAGTGGCCAAAGGGTAAAATTTAAATTATATTTCATGGCTTTCCTATGTCTGGACAATTATATAGATCGGAGTTGGGCATGGGGAACCTGCAGCATGCATGTTGTAATGGAAATTGAAGATAGAAAAATACTTAATCTAACCCCTGCTCCACAAACCCGAGACTTCCAAACTCCCCTTCCTTCTGCTCAACCAGATATCTCCTGCACGGACTGACCTGTCCCAAACACTCCTATGCTTACCAGATCACCTTGC
>NW_025210905.1:0-1218 GCF_004010195.1 Chiloscyllium plagiosum
TGTGCCTCCTATATTGCAATAGTAATTACACCTCAAAAGATTGCATGTGAAGTGTTTTGTGAAACGGCTCGTGTTTTTCTTTAAAATCACCAGACCGCACGTTCAAAATTGGTACCAATGGACAATAGGCATTCGAGAATCTTTTACTTCCTCTCCACACTTCAGTAAGAAATTCAAGGGGTAAAGACTAATGTCCCATATTCCAAGTTGAATTTTCTGTGCCCCTCTCCCTGCTGCTCAATTTATAAGAACGATTTTCAAGGTAAAGGCACAATGCAGCAAGAAGAAACCCATGTAAACCTGCTTGAGGAGCTTAAGGTCTGTATCTAGAACCATTTTTTAAAACAAAACTGTTCTTGACATCTTGCTTACTGAATCTGGCAGGTTCACAATGAAGCTACCAGTGGTTATACAAGACCTGCATAATGGAAACTAACAGCTCAAATACCCTATTAATGCCGATTTAAAACAAAGCTCAAAACAACACCTTGCTAAACAAAGATAATAAATAATCAAGTAGGAGAAAGCAAGCATTGGAATTTTGGGGGGGGAGGGGGAATCAAAACCTATCTGAAGAAAATAAGGTCCTTGATAGTAGCTAAGAATTTTGAGAAGTGACATAGTACAAAAACATGGCATTGATTATGGAGGCTGAGTAGCAAGAAATGAGAAGCATACACCTGAAGTTTGAACAAAGTAGATAAAGCGCAGCAAATGGATTTAGAGGCAGGATCAAATTGGAGCAGTCCAATCGTTCGCAAAATCCAGAACTATTCTATTCAAAGTAGTAAAACACTGGAGCTCTCATTTTTACTCAAGCTGAGTAGAACGATATAATAATTTTTTAAGATAGCAAGTAAAACTAACTCCACACTTGGTACTTCAAACTTTGTAATTACTCAAAATAGAACATTGCTTCACCAAAAAGAAACAAACTAAAGATGGCATACACAACTGTCCTAACATCACAGATGCAAGTTGCTTTTTGAATATCACTGGGGTGGAAATGTGTTGCTGGAAAAGCGCAGCAGGTCAGGCAGCATCTAGGGAACAGGAGAATCGACGTTTCGGGCATCAGCCCTTCCTGAGGAAGGACTGATGCCCGAAACGTCGATTCTCCTGTTCCCTAGATGCTGCCTGACCTGCTGCGCTTTTCCAGCAACACATTTCCATCTCTGATCTCCAGCATCTGCAGACCTCATTTTCTCCTCAAAGACA
>NW_025210905.1:17264-21000 GCF_004010195.1 Chiloscyllium plagiosum
CTCTGCCCTCATCAATCCTCTTTGTTTCTTCTTCAAAAACTCAATCATGTTTGTGAGACATGATTTCCCATGCACAAAGCCACGTTGACTATCCCTAATTAGTCCTTGCCTTTCCAAATACATGTACATCCTGTTCCTCAGGATTCCCTCCAACAACTTGCCCACCACTGACATCAGGCTCACTGGTTAATAGTTCCCTTGCTTGTCCTTACCACCTTTCTTAAATAGTGGCACCACATTATCCAACCTCCAGTCATCTTGCGCTTCACCTGTGACTATCGATGATACAAATATCTCAGCAAGAGGCCCAACAATCACTTCCCTAGCTTCCCACAGAGTTCTCGGGTACACCTGATCAGGTCCTGTGGATTTATCCACTTTTATGTGTTTCAAGACAGCCAGCACTTCCTCCTCTGTAAATGGACATTTTTCAAGATGACACCATCTATTTCCCTACATTCTATATCTTCCATGTCCTTTTCCACAGTAAACATTGATACAAAATATTTGGATTCTCCTTAATTCTAATTGCCAAAGCTATCTCATGTCCCCTTTTGCCCTCCTGATTTCCCTCTTAAATATACTGCCTTTATACTATTCTAAGGATTCATTCAATCGATCTTGTCCATACCTGGCAAATGCTTCCTTCTGTTTCTTAACCAAACCCTCAATTTCTTTAGTCATCCAGCATTCCCTATACCTATCAGCCTTTCCTTTCACCCTAACAGGAATATACTTTCTCTGGACTCTCGTTATCTCATTTCTGAAGGCTTCCCATTTTCCAGCCGTCCCATTACCTGCAAACATCTGCCCTGAATCAGCTTTTGAAAGTTCTCACCTAATACTGTCAAAATTAGACTTCCTCCAATTTAGAAATTCAACTTTTAGATCAGGTCTATCCTCCTCCATCACTATTTTAAAACTAATAGAATTATGGTCACTGGCCCCAATGTGCTCCCCCACTGACACTTCAGTCATAGTAATTGAACCAAAATATGCCAGTATTCAGTATCTGATTAGATAGGTGAGTCAAGGAAAAGATGTTGAAAAGATTTGGAAGGAAGACAAGAAAATGTTTTGGATTATTTTCTCACATAGAGGGAAAATGCTGGCATTTTTTTTCTTTTACAAGCACTAATTGCTGAAATTGGAACACAGAAATAATTCACTCCTATTGAAAGGAAGGACACAGAGAAAATGAAGAAATAAAAGAAGTAGTTGTTTCTATTTGGCTCAACTTGAATCTAGTCACAGCCAGGCATTATGAGAGGTGAGTGTAAGGTTACAACCATTATTAGGCCTGTCAGGCTGACTCCCTGGATGCTAAATTTGAGAAGTACAGTGGAATCTAAGAACAATAGCCACAGGAGGGAATTAAGAAGAAAATACTGTTAAATAATTGAGAATTTCTGTGTTAACAACAAATTTACCTCAATGCAATCAGTTCTGGGCCCTCGTAATACAGTAATGTTATAGCAAAAAATTCTATAACTAATTTGCAGCATCTCTACAATTGGAATGTGTGCATGTACACTTGAGCATTGTCCATATTTTCCAGAGAAAGAAGAGACCCATGCTTATAAATGTTACCAACCATCCTGTCAATATTGCTGTGTGAACACAATTGGTATCCACTAAAGTGAAATGTTACTTAAGCCTGAAAATGACCAAGTGTGGATTAAACCACACACCAGAGTAAGAAAGGAAATGTCATTGTTCCACAATGTCCAACAGGCACATTCACCTAGATCACCTCGAGGTTCATGAATAAGAAACCCGACTTGAAAAACATACAGACTAATCAGGGACAGTTAAATTCTGGGAAATTCCAAGGGCCATCAAAAACAGGTTCAGGATATAACAATACCTAAACACAAGGCACAACAGGTGCAGCAGTGATACAGAATTGACATATCACAAAAAATAACAACAGCAGTGTGTAGCGCAGCAATTGTAAGGAAGTGCGATACATGCTCAGTTATAAACTTTCTGTAATGTTAATATATTGATAAATTAATGTTTCTTTTGGGAATTAAGTTATAATAATTCATGGCAATATATTCACTCACCTGAGGTTGCAAATGTGCTTGAAAGTAAGAGGTAAGAAATGAAGAAACCAAGTGTTTCACGAAACATGACTGAAGTTAGGTGGTAGGTTATCACAACAAAGAGGGGATTGTTTGAGTTTCACACAAGAAATTTCTCCCTGTAAAACACAGTAAACCACATTATATTGTTCTCATTGATGTTCTTCCCTCCACCCACATTAATTATAGTTCCATGGTCCATTTTCCTGCAAACCAATCATCACATTCCTGATGGAGGGCTTATGCCTGAAATGTCAACTCTCCTGCTGTTTGGATGCTACCTGGCCTGTTGTGCCTTTTCCAGTGCCAAGCTTTTCGACTCTGACTCCCCAGCATCTGCAGTCTTCAATTTCTCCTGTGCAACTAGCTTGCGGTTCAGAATAGCACTAGGTTTGAAGAACACTAGTGCAGATCTGATTCCCATTCTGAACAAGCTGGACTGAAGGCCTGCATCCTTATCTACCCTTAAGCATGATAGGCGATGGTAAATCACCACCAGGAGAAAAAAGAACTCAGCTTGGATAAAACTTTAGCAGGCCATTTAGCCAAGGAGTTGCCTTTGGTGAAGAGTGATTGATTGATACATCCTGCACGTGAATAATTGAGATATTTGACATTAGAGGTTATTGAATGATGAGGAATAAAGTGGTCTTCCTTGAGGTCCCTAAACACAGCGTTGGATTTTTACCCAACACTTTTTCCAGCAAGAACCACAAGGTGGTGATAGAAAGTGTGGGTGAATTTTCAGTCATAGTTTGAGTCTGTTTAATCACAGACCCACCAGGGAAGCTGCCCATTAAGATTTCATTATGTGCATATGTACAGAACTCTTATAATTAAAAACTTCATAAATCGTTTATTTGTCAAGTTTTATCTTCCATTAACATGCATCTATATAATATCAACTTTACTCAAGTAAGTTGAATTCCCAGGGAGCAGACTGAATTGTATAAAATAAAGTAGATTTAGTTTGTAGTGAGAACAATCAACAGCAACAAAATGCTTCATGAGGAAATAATGCACTCCAACCAAAGGGATTATAAGAGAGATAACATTGAAATGTGAATGGTTTACACATATATGGAAATTATGTACATGATGTCAGCCAATTCATTTCATAGGGGATTATCATATAGTATATCCTGCAGAGATAGAGACCATTCAGCCCAGACAATCCATGCTGGAGTTTATGATTCACTTGAGCTTCCTCTATCATTTCCCATTTAAATCGACCATCATAGTCCACTATTCTCTTCACCCACTAATTCTAGTCTGGCATCCCCCTCCATAAAAGCTATCTATTTGCTTCAACCATTCTCTATGGTAGCAAGTTCCAAATTTTTACCACTAAAGAAGTGAGGAAATTTCTTTTGAATTCCCAGATCCATTGAACCTATAGCATGCATTAATCATGTCGCTCAATGATCTCAAATCAACAGCTAAAGCATCTAATTCCAAACTGATTCAGGCGAGGTATAGGAGCCTAAAGCAGGCTAACATACCAGTAAATGCTCTGGATTTAGAACTCAAACTTCTGAAGATCACATTAAAACTGTGACCAGCTACCAATCAGGACTTATTGCCACTCTCTCACCTGCAGATCTTGAATGGTGAGTTAGCTGATCGATCTTGCTCTTCAGTGTGACTGA
>NW_025210906.1:0-10759 GCF_004010195.1 Chiloscyllium plagiosum
AGTGCTTGTTCACCCACCCTTGCACAGAAGCTGTGCTTTCTTCAAACAATGAGATACAAAGCACAGCGTAGTTGCCCTGCATAGTAATCTGAATTTGTTCCTTCCAATCTTTCCAAAAGTTGCTAAATATTGTGAAGAGAGAATCTTTAGCACTTGCCTAATATTTACAGCAACTCATCACTTAATGTTGTCAATGTGTTCTTGAAAAATGCAACTTTAAATAAAACAATGTTAAGTGAATCACATTTTCCCTTCAAATCCAATGTATGATCTATAGATAGATTCTTTGAGGGATTTCCCATCAGAAAAATTACATTAAACCATTTTTCCTTATAGGCTGAAATACATTGCATTATTGACACATGCCCTATCTGACTGTTCTGATCATTAACACTCTCAATGACACATCCTCAACTGACCCTCCCTCTCAGTGGCCCTCTCTCTCGCTGACCCTCCCTCTCACCGACCCTCCCACTCACTGACCCACCTCCTCACTGACCTTCCCTCTCACTAACCTTCCCTCTCACTGACCCTATCCTGTCGCTGACCCTCCCAATCTCTGACCCTGCTTCTCAGTGATCCACCTTCTCACTCACCCTCCCTCACTGACCCTCCCTCGCTCACCCTCCCTCTTACTGACCCTCCCTCTCATTGACCCTCCCTCACTGACCCTCCCTCTCACTGACCCTTCCTCTTACTGACCCTCCCTTACTTAGTCTCCCACCTGTCTCTCCTCAAACTTAGTTTACTGTATCCGGTGCTCCCGATGTGGTCTTTTCTACATTGGGGAGACCAAACGAAAACTTAGGAATGGTTCACCAAGCAACGCAGCCGGGCCCACAGGGGCCGACCAGACCTCACAGTCACTGCCAAGTTTAATTCCCCTTCTCACTCCCTTTCCAACATGACCATCCTTGACCCCCAACATTGCCACAATGAACCAAACTGCAGATTGAAGAAACAACTCATCTTCCGCCTGGGCAGCCTACAGCCCAGAGGATTCAACACTGAGTTCTCCAATTTCAAATTATCTCTCTTCCCATCCCCCAACTCCCTTCCCAGCCCTTCCCCCTCCCTTCCACTCCTTCCTGCCACGAACCGAATTCATTCCTCCCACTGACCAACCAGGTTGTACCCTCCACCAGTCTTCGCCTACCACCATTTCACCACCCTGTCCCTGCAACCCCCTTTATCTGCAGCTCCCATTACACCCACTCCCAGTCCTGAAGAAAGGTTGACTTCTCCACCTCCTGGTGTTGCCTGGCTTGATGTGTTCTTCCAGCCTGCTGCCTGTCTACATTAAGTCCTTGATAACAAACTCGAGTATCCTCCCTCTACTGATGTCAGACTCTGTTTTCTCTCTACCTCCCTTTTTAAATAGAGGGATTATATTAGCTACCCTCCAATCTGCAGCAACTATTCCAGGGTCTGTAGAATCTTGAAAGATGACCTTCAAAACATCTGCACTACTTCTTGGGGCACTTCTTTAAGTACTCAGGGATGTAGATTATCAGGCTCTGGAGACTTATCTGCCTTCAATCAATTATTTATTAAATTTGAAGCCTCTGGAATTCTCTCCGCTATTTTCTTCTTTTAAGAGGCTCCCTCAAACCAAGATTTGGAGATGCCGGTATTGAACTAGGGTGTACAAAGTTACAAGTCACACAACACCAGTTTATAGTCCAACAGGTTTAACTGGAAGCACTAGCTTTCGAAGCGCTGCTCCTTCATCCGGTGGTTGTGGAGTACACCCAGAATTTATAGCAAAAGTTTACGGTGTGATGTAACTGAAATTATACATCGAAAAATATCTTGATTGTTTGTTAAGTCTCTCACCTGTTAGAATGACCATGATAGTTTCACTCCTTTCATATGTAAATCACAAAACTTTTTATAGAAGTTACATCCTCAGGTTAACTGTAACAATTTGTTATGATTGCTTGTTAAGATTTAAAGCAACTGGTGGAAAGAAAGGGGAGGGGGTGGGTGTGATGTACTGCAGGGATCAGGAGAATTTTATTTAGACAGTTGCTATGATATGGAATGCGCTGCCTGAAAGGACAGTGGCAGCAGAATCAATAGTAACTTTCAAAAGAGTTTTGGGTAAATAACTTGAAAAGGAAAGATTTACAGTGATGGGGGAGGGGGACATTCTGAAAGCAGGAGTTTAATTGGCCTCCTTCTGTACAGAAGGATTTTACTTGTTTCTTTATGTCTTTGGAGGTTTCTCCACACTCTTCATTATCCAACCACCAAGACAGCCACAGGCACACTGTTCCAAGTCAAGAAAACACTAATTTGCAGGAGTGATTCTAACGTTCAGATATTTTCAGGGAAGGGCTTTGAGTTGTAAATAGCCCAGAATCACTGCTCCTCTATGCTGCCACTGGGTACATAGCATCATGGACTCTGGGTAATACAAAGACCAGCTTACAACTGTGAGGGGCTGCTGTATCCTGAGCACATTGCCAGCTGTGGCTAAGCTTTCGTTTTGAAGTAAGAAGACTTCAAAACCCCAGGCGAGATACCAAACTCAGTCTGAGCTCAGTCTGAGGGCAGTCTGAGCTCAATCTGCTCTACACCTCTTACAAGTAGCATATTGGTGTGGATAGAGAATTAGCAATTGGGCAGGAAAGAGCAAGTGGGAATAATGTGTTCTTTTTCAAGTTGGCTACCTACGACCCAGTGGAATCCATGAGCTCAGTGCTGGGACCACAACTGTTTACAATATACCTTAATGACTTGGAGGAAGGAAGTGAATGCACTGAAGCTAAATTTGCAATCGATACAAAAATAGGTGGAAATGCAAGTTGCGAAGGGAACATAAATAGTTTGCAGAGATAAATTGATAGGTTAAGAGAATGGGCAAAAACCTGGCAGATGGAATACAATTTGGGAAAATGTGAAGTTCATTTTGGAAGGGAGTACAAAAGAACAGATTATTATTTAAATGGAGAAAAACTGCAAAATGCTGCAATACAAAGGGATTTGGGGCTGGCACACAGGTGCAGCAGAGAATCAGTAAGGCAAATGGGAATATTTCAAGAGGGTTGGAGTATAAGAGTGGGGAAGAGTACAAGGTGCTAGTGAGACCACATCTGGAGCACTGTGAGCAGTTTTGGTTCCCTTATTTAAGGAAAGATATCACATAATTGGAAGCAGATCAGAGAAGATTCACTAGGATGATGCCTGATATGGCAGGATTGTCTTAGGAGCAAAGGTTAAACAGGTTGGGACTCTACTCACTGGAGTTTAGAAGGAGGGAGAGGAGATTGCATTGAAACAGTTCGGATTCTTAAGGGGCTTGACAAAGTAAATGCTGAGAGGATGTTTCTCCTCATGGGAGAGTCGAGGATCATAGGACATAGTCCCAGGATAAAGGGACACCAATTTAAGACTGTGATGAGGAGGAATTTCTTCTCTCAGAGACTTGACAGTCTTTGGAACTCCTTTCCACAGAGAGCTGTGGGAGCACAGTCCTTGTGTATATTTAAGGCTGAGGTAGATCCTTGATTAGTTGGGAATCAAGGGCTAAAGTGGACATAAGGAATCAGCCATGATGCTATCAGAAGGTGGAGCAGCTCAAGGGGCCAAATGGCCTACTTTCAATTGTATTTCTTATGTTGTTATGGTCCCTCTCAACTGAATTTAAAGGATCACATGGCTACTATTTTTAAGAGCAGGGCATTTTCCCTGCAATGTTCTGTGATATTTATCTTTCAACTAGAATTACTAAAACATATTTATGATTATTTATCTGTTTGCTGTTTGTGAGATTTTGCTGTGCCTGAGTTGACTGCCATGTTTCCAACGGTGCAATAGTCAGTCACTTCAGAACTAATTAATTGGCCGTCACATTCCCTGGGACACCCTGAGGTGATGAAAGGTTCTATATTAATGAAACATTTAATTTCTGCTTTTAGCAGTATGATCTAATCTTACGTGGCAGAGTAAAAGGAGGAAGAAATACACTGAATTTGCACATAAACATTGAGTTTTCCAGTGAATCAGCTTCAATGCAGCAGCTCTCTATACATTCACAATGTCTCTGACCAGGACATGAACAACAAAGGGCCAGAAGGGGAGGGCTTGTTGGGTCCATGCACTTCTGTGACCTTAGCCTGAATCAAGCAGCGATTGGATCAAAGTATTCTTTGCTCAGTATTAGAGTTTCCACAAAAATAAGGTTGGTCATTTTTAATCAGTCCTGTACTGATTGCAACAAGGTCAGACAGGTGGACCTCACAGAATATGATTTACCTGACTGAGGCTGTTAACCTGGTCCAATCAGAGAGCCCTGGCTGACAGATATAAACAGGAGATTCAGAGCCTCCTCAGTTTAGGGGACTGACTCTGTGTTGGCTGGTGTTACAGTCAGTATGTTACTGTTGGTTTTGGCATTTTTGGAGGGGGAAAACCTGATTCCTGAACTGGCTGAATTATTTAGCCAGTTTGTTAACTGACATTCCTTTTAGTGAGGACTGATTGTTAAACTCTTGATGCACACAATGTGTTTCAGGTGTAGCTCAGTTCTCATTAGGGGATTGTTGTCATTGGCTGGTTACAGCCTGTGTTACTCTTTTTTTTCTCTTTTTACTTTGCTGTGGGGTGTGCATTTGCTGCCTCCAGGGGTGGACTCTGCCCTTGGTTGCGGACTGTTTTTAGCAACACTCTGCAGTTTGGAGCGGACTCTAATTCTGACATTGCATGTTTTATACTGGAATGGACTCTTCCTGGAAATGGATTCCATATCTTGAAGACTGTGTATAGATTTGGACTGTGTCCGCTTGTTGGTAATTAACTGGTAACTGTATTGTGGTGTTTCCTGGGTCTATCACCTGCACTGTCTTGCGTGTCCCTGGGTCTGGGAGGCTCATGGGTCGTCCTGAAAGCTGTCACCCTGAGAGCCAGAGGGTGGGTAGGCCATTCCTGTGAACCTGAAGGTTGATAGGCTGTCCCAAAAGCCAGAGGGTGGGTAGGCTGTTCTCAGGATGACAGCGCTCAGAAGGGGTGATCAGGACAGGCTGTCCTAGAGGTGGTCGGAAGGTGTCAGAACAGCCAAGAGCCAGAAGGCTTGTGGGCTACCCTGCACACTCCCCTTCCAGGGAAGGGTATGGGCAGTCCTAGAGGTGGCTGGAAGGTGTGCCAGGATAGCCCACTGGCTGGATGGCACATCAGGGTGGGTGAGAGCCCAATGGTACATAGGGGCAGACAGAGAGCCAGAAGGCAGGTAGCTGTCCTCAGTGCTGTCACCCGGGGTGGGTACCAGGGCAGGCTGTCCTAGAGGTGGTCAAAAGGTATCAGGGCAGACTGAACTGGAAGGGGCATGGGGTGGACCTAGGGGTGGGCTGCCTTAGTGGCTGGAAGGTGGGAGGGATGGGGGCTTGCTGGGTCTGTATTGTATGCACTGTTTATGTAACTGGATTGTCCTTATGTACAAATGTCATTGTCACTGCCTTTTGTGTGAAACTGGGATTTGAGGTTCATCCTCATCTCCCTGTAAACTGGTTGAACAGTAGGATTTAGGGGTCTGGCTTTGCTGCTCCTCTCCCTTGTAAAATTGCTGTTTGAATACAGCTGTCCTTTTATCTTAGCCTGCTTGGCACACCCTCTTCCTGAAGAAGGGCTTATGTCCAAAATATCAATTCTCCTGTTCCTTTGCTGTCTGACCTGTGCTTTTCCAGCAACCCATTTTTAAGCTCTGATGTCCAGCATCTGCAGTCCTCACTTTCTCCTATACAGCTGTTAATGTTAACTTCTGTGAACTGTAATGTTTAATGAAATAAACATACAGATTCCAAATCTTCTCAGTTTAGGGGACTGACTGTGTGGCTGGTGTTACAGACAGTGTTACTGTCAGTTTCTGCTTCCCTTTTGTGGGGTGGAAACCTGATTCCTGAACTGGCTGAATTATTTTGCCAGTTTGTTAAGACATTCCTTTTAGTGTGGACTGATTTCTAAACTCCTGATGCAGTGTTTCAGGTGTAACTCAGTTCTCATTAGGGGGTTGTTTCACTGGCTGGTTACAGCCTGTTATTCTTAACTTTTTTGAGAAAAGGATGATTTTTGTGGTAGGGCTTAGTCCTTGGACTCTAGTTTTCTTTTTTGTATGTATCCTCACTTTTTATGGGTGTTTGGACTGAGCCCTGTGGAAGACATACATTTTACCAGAGAAGCTGTTCCTGTGGGGAGGCCTAGCCCTGGGACTGGGCCTCTGAAGATTGAACACCTGTGTGGGTGCTGGGAGGTGAGCAGTTGCTGTATCCTAGAGTCCTGGAGAAGATCTTGCCTTCAGGAGTGGACCAAAAACCCCTGAGTTAACTGCACCTTTAAAATGTACTGCGTTCCTGTGAGTGGCCCTGGCTCTCCAAGGTTGTGCTAGGACTCCATGGAGACTGAACACCTGTGTGCTGTGCATTTGCTGCTTTTGGGAGTGGACTCTGCAGTTTGGAGTGAACTCCATTTTAGACAATGCACCTCATAAACTAGAGTGGACTCCTGGGAATAGACTCTATATATTTTGAAGATTCTATATTTGGACTGTGTACCAGAAAGGACACTGTTTTTCAGTAATTAACTGTATTGTGGTGTTTGTTGGGTCTATCACCTGCATGGTCTTCTGTCCCTGGGTCTGGCAGGTCTTACTGTGACCTGGGAGGCTCACAGATTGTCCTGAAAGTTCTCACCCTGAGAGCTGGAGGGTTGGTAGGCCACCCTGATGCCAGTCACCCTGAGAGCCAGATGGTGGGTAGGCTGTTGTCCCTAGCAGGGGTGATCAGGACAGGCTGTCCTTGAGGTGGTTGGAAGGTGTCAGCAGCAGAGAGCCAGAAAGCACATAAGGGCAGGCTGAGATCTGGAAGGCTTGTAGGCTACCCTGCATGCTGTCATCCCTGGGAAAGGGGACAGGCTGTCCTAGAGGTGGCTGGAAGGTGTCAGGATAGTCCACTGGCTGGACGGTGCAGTGGGGTGGGTGAGAGCCCAATTGTGCATAGGCAGACAGCCAGAAGGCAGGTAGCTGTCCTCAGTGCTGTCACCCCAGGCAAGTACTGGGGCAGGCTATCCTAGAGGTGGTTGAAAGGTCAGGTGGACAGAACTGGAAAGTGTAGGGGTGGGCTGCCTTATAGTGGCTGGAAGGTGGTAGGGATGGGGGCTTGCTGGATCTGTATTGTTTGCACTTTCCTATGTAACTGGATTGTCTCATGTACAAATGTCATTGTTATCTTTTCTAGTTTGAAACTGGGATTTGGGGTTTGAGGTTTGTCCTTATTTCCCTGTAAACTGGTTGAACAGTAGGGTTTAGGGTCTGGCTTTACTGCTCCTCTCCCTTAAAATTGCTGTTGTATACAGCTGTAAATGTTAACTGTTTTTCTGTAAACTCTTCTGTAATTTTTTTTAGTTTAAATAATCAACATACCTGCACATGCACAAATGGGTGCAGGGGCATAAATAAGCACTACTGCAGTTAGGCAGTAGTGTGGGGGTTTTTAAAAAAAAATTAATAAACAGGCATGTAAAATAAAAGGCAGGACTGTCAGGGATTCTATTTACTCTGAGGGAGATGGATCAGTGTCAAAGACTCCATGTCTAAATAAACAGTGCCTTGCTGAGGGGAGACCAGCCTCCATGGGGTTATTTCACTGATGAATATTGCTGGAAAAAAGCTTGAATCTTTGTTTATGTTAAGATATTTAATTACCCCAAAAAATAAACAGGATGAAGGACTTTCCACATGCAAATAAAGGGTGACTTGTTGATAGGATACAGGCCTCAGGAGTTATTTCAAGTACCACTTCAAGTTGGTACAAAATGGTTTGCAGATCGGTTGCAACATTATCCTACTTTGCCATTTTCAAGCTTCTGATTTATGATTTGAGGCATTTTGTTGCAACGTGGCTGAAGAAGTTTAAACCTGCACTTAAATAGGGAACAACCTACTCTGGGGAGAGTTTAATGGGACAGTATAGGGAGCTGTTCTCTGTATATAACCCTGCAAGTGAGGGTAGTCAAAGAGGATTACTCTGATAGTGAGTGTGCTTCCAATCTCCTATCCAGCACAAGTATACTTGTATCTCACTCACATCTTAGACTTTGCAGTGAAACTTTTCCTTTGTCATACCTGGACTTGAGTATTTGACTATTCTGCTGTCACTTTTGTCATCCTCCACAAAATTGATCTCCTCTAAACTCTTCCTTAGGTTTTTTAATCCCACACCTACTCTCCTATCACTGCTGTACTCAACAACATACCCTGACCCCAACATTTACATTCCCCTGACCTTTACACATTCCCTCCACACTGGATTCTACCACTGATGCTGTACCTTCAGCTGCCTAAGACCTGGAATGTGAGCCCCCCCCCGTCCCATACTCTTCTTCCTTAGGACCTTTCAAAAACCATCTCTTTTCACTTCTAATATTTCTTTTTTGTCTTGCCACTCCCAAAATATCTGCCAATTGTTGTGAATTGGTACATTCTCTAAAGCATAGTCTCTACCAATTAGAGTCCACTTGCTAAACCATCAACCCTCTGCCATGCAGTATAAATGTTGGTTTTCCTCTTGAATTTGTATTCTTGCAAATTGGTTTGATACCATACGAGCTTTTCATCTCAAAATGTATGTTTTGTTTCAGTAATACTCATTCCCAATTACCCTACTTAATCACCCACCAACTCTCCTTAAGACTTAATTATATATGGCTGGAAAACAGACTCCAGGTTCAGAGAAAGGTGAATTTCACTTACAGAACCAGCTGAACGCAATGTATAAGGATGACAGAACACTATTTCCCAGCCTGGAACGATCAAGGTAAAGGCTGTATCCTTCCGTTTTGATTTGGATTGAAACTATTTCAGTAGGGGAAGGCAAGTTTTTAACTACAAACTTACTCAGAACCCATCACATCAGTGAAAAGATGCCTTCATCCTTCTAATGTCAGTGCGACACAGAGAACACAGAGTCCGCAGCCTTGCACATCACTGTGATAATAAGGTCAGCTCCTGGGGCTGAGCCTCTAACAAAGTTCATCAGATCAGGGATAGTGTTCCCTTCTGTTTATTCAGGGTTGCAGCTCAGTCCTCCCTGGTAAGAGTGAAGAATTAATACCCTGAACCATGAAGCCTCTCAGAACTAAGACATCAAAGACCCGAACACTTCACTGGATTTAACTCCAGTCTCTTTGTAGACAGAAGCTAACTGGTTGACCTGATATGTTTTAAATCAGTGTATCATGGCTCAAAGAATGTTTTATCCAGGTTCAAAGAATATGCTGATCTTTTCTTTACGATTCAACCATAATCTGCTTAAGAAACTTCACTTTTATGCAAAACTATAAAATCCATCTGTTACTCAGTGCATGTGTAAGCTCTACAATAAGATGCTGTGACCCAGCTGTGTTGGTGGGAAACTAGCTCATTCTCTCTGAGGTGCAGGACTAACATAAGCAATTTACATAATCTCAGTTTATTTAAAATCAACCCATTGAGCTCCGTGTACATTGTTATATAGCATAAGCAAAAGTAGGTGAGATATATCCATGGGGCGCATTTATGTTCTCAGTGATGGATTAGGGATACAGTCTAGCAGAATGCTCTCTTCACTGATCTTACTGTCTTTTGGAGTTGACAGTGAGGGATTTGCCACAACACATCTTTTCAAATTAACAAAAATATAAATGACTGCTATTAATCTACTGATGGGGTGTGGGTGTTGCTGGCTGGGCCCAGCATTTACTACCCATCCCTAGTTGCGCTATGAGAAGGTGGGTGTGAGCTGCCGCCTTCAACCGCTGCAGTCCATAGGCTGTCGGTAGATCCACAATGCCCTCAGGGAGGGACAAGGTCAAAAATGAAATGACATCAGTTATAGTCCAGTTTAAAAATGCAAGCTTTTGGTGCGAAAGAAGAAGGAGCGAGGCTCTGAAAGCTCATGTTTTCAAATAAACCTGCGGGCTTATAATTTGGTGTCATGTGATTTTTGATCTTGTCCAATCCAGTCCAACACTGGCACCTCCACTTCTTAGGGTGGGAATTTGACCCAGCGACACTGAAAGAACAGTAATGAACTTAAAAGACCGTATACAGACAACAAGCAAAACTAATGTCATTTACAAAATACCTTGCAAGAACTGTAACAAACACTACATTGGACAAACAGGCAGAAAACTAGCCACCAGGATACATGAACATCAACTAGCCATAAAAAGACATGACTCTCTCTCACTAGTATCCTCACATACGGATGAGGAAGGACACCACTTCGACTGGGACAATCCATCCATCCTAGGACAAGCCAAACAGAGACACGCACGAGAATTCCTAGAAGCATGACATTCCAACCGGAACTTGATCAACAAACACACCGACTTGAATTTCATCTACCACCCCCTGAGAAAATGAACAGGAAATGGCATCACCAACACAAGGAAACCCAAACATATAAATAGAAAGCAGGAAACACCAGCAGTGCTTTGTCCGGAGGCTCACTGAAGATGTTACCTAGTATGGTGATGAAACATAGCACACAGAACATTTCAGCACAGTATAGGCCCTTCGGCCCTCGATGTTGCACCTCCCTGTCATACTAATCTGAAGCCCATCCCACCTACACTATTCCATGTACGTCCATTTGCCTGTCCAATGACGACTTAAATGCACTTAAACTTGGCGAATCTACTACCGATGCAGGCAAAGCATTCCATACCCTTACTACTCTCTGAGTAAAGAAACTACCTCTGACATCTGTCTTATACCTATCCCCCC
>NW_025210906.1:16178-17143 GCF_004010195.1 Chiloscyllium plagiosum
CCATGTTCCAGACTGTGCAGCTGTCCCCACTCCCACACTGGGCCACTGTCGCTGTGTTCCACACTGTGCAGCTGTGCCCACTCCCACACTGGGCCACCGTCGCCATGTTCCAGACTGTGCAGCTGTCCCCACTCCCACACTGGGCCACTGTCGCCATGTTCCACACTGTGCTACTGTCCCCGCTCCCACACTGCGTCATTGTCCCCATGTTCCACACTGTGCTGCTGTCCCCACTCCAACACTGGGCCACTATCGCCGTGTTCCACACTGTGCTGGCGTCCCCACTCCCACACTGTGCCACTGTCCCCATTTTCCTCACTGTGCTACTGTCCCCGCTCCCACACTGGGTCATTGTCCCCATGTTCCACACTGTGCTGCTGTCCCCACTCCCACACTGGGCCACTGTTGCCATGCTACACACTGTGCTGCTGTCCACACTCCCTCACTGGGCCACTGTCACCATGTTCCACACTGTGCTTCTGTCCCCACTCCCACACTGGGCCACTGTCGCCATGTTCCACACTGTGCTGCTGTCCACACTCCCACATTGGGCCACTGTTGCTGTTTTCCACACTGTGCTGCTCTCCCCACTCCCACACTGGGCCCGTGTCGCCATGTTCCACACTGTGCAGCTGTCCCCACTCCCACACTGGTCCACTGTCACCATATTCCACGCTGTGCTGCTGTCCCCACTCCCACACTGGGCCACTGTCACCATGTTCCACACTGTGCTGCTGTTGCCACTCCCACACTGGGCCACTGTCGCGATGTTCCACACTGTGCTGCTATCCCCATTCCCACACTGGGCCACTGCCGCTATGTTCCACACTGTGCAGCTGTCCCCATTCCCACACTGGGCCACTGCTGCCATGTTCCACACTGTGCTGCTGTCCCCACTCCCACACTTGGCCACTGCCGCCATGTTCCACACTGTGCTGCTGTCCCCACTCCCACACTGGGCCACT
>NW_025210906.1:18337-21000 GCF_004010195.1 Chiloscyllium plagiosum
GCTGTCCCCACTCCCACACTGGGCCACTGTCGCCATGTTCCACACTGTGCAGCTGTCCCCACTCCCACACTGGGCCACTGTCGCCATGTTCCACACTGTGCAGCTGTCCCCACTCCAACACTGGGCCACTGTCGCTGTATTTCACACTGTGCTGCTGTCCCCACTCCCACATTGGGCCACTGTCGCCGTGTTCCACACTGTGCTGCTGTCCCCACTCCCACACTGGGCCACTGTCGCTGTGTTCCACACTGTGCTTCTGTCCCCACTCCATCACAGGGCCACTGTCGCCATGTTCCACACTGTGCTGCTGTTCCCACTCCCACACTGGGCCACTGTCGCCGTGTTCCACACTGTGCCGCTGTCCCACTCCCACACTGGGCCACTGTCGCCATGCTCCACACTGTGCAGCTGTCCCCACTCCCACACTGGGCCACCGTCGCCATGTTCCACACTGTGCTGCTGTCCCACTCCCACACTGTGCCACTGTCGCCATGCTCCACACTGTGCAGCTGTCCCCACTCCCACACTGGGCCACTGTCGCCGTGTTCCACACTGTGCTGCTGTCCCCACTCCATCACTGGGCCACTGTCGCTGTGTTCCACACTGTGCTGCTGTCCCACTCCCACACTGGGCCACTGTCGCCATGCTCCACAATGTGCAGCTGTCCCCACTCCCACACTGGGCCACTGTCGCCATGTTCCACACTGTGCTGCTGTCTCCACTCCCACATTGGGCCACTGTCGCTGTGTTCCACACTGTGCTGCTGACCCCCTCGCGCACTGGGCCACTGTCGCCATGTTCCACACTGTGCAGCTGTCCCCACTCCCACACTGGGCCACTGTCGCTGTATTTCACACTGTGCTTCTGTCCCCACTCCCACACTGGGCCACTGTTGCCATGTTCCACACTGTGCTTCTGTCCCCACTCCCTCACTGGGCCACTGTTGCTGTGTACAACACTGTGCTGCTGTCCCCACCCCCACACTGGGCCACTGTTGCCATGTTCCACACTGTGCTGCTGTCACCACTCCTACACTGGGCCACTGTTGCCATGTTCCACACTGTGCTGCTGTCCCCACTCCCACACTGGGCCACTGTTGCTGTTTTCCACACTGTGCCGCTATACCCATTCCCACACTGGTCCACTGCCGTCATTTTCCACACTGTGCTGCTGTCCCCACTCCCACACTGGGCCACTGTTGCTGTGTACAACACTGTGCTGCTGTCCCCACCCCCACTCTGGGCCACTGCCACCACGTTCCACACTGTGCTGCTGTCCCCACTCCCACACTGGGCCACTGTCGCCATGTCCCACACTGTGCTGCTGTCCCCACTCCCACACTGGGCCACTGTCGCCGTGTTCCACACTGTGCTGCTGTCCACACTCCCACACTGGGCCACTGTTGCCATGTTCCACACTGTGCTTCTGTCCCCACTCCCACACTGGGCCACTGTCGCCATGTTCCACACTGTGCTGCTGTCCCCACTCCCACACTGGGCCACTGTCGCCATGTTCCACACTGTGCTGCTGTCCCCACTCCCACACTGGGCCACTGTCGCCATGTTCCACAATGTGCTGCTGTCCCCACTCCCACCCTGGGCCACTGTCACCATGTTCCACACTGTGCAGCTGTCCCCATTCCCACACTGGGCCACTGTGCTGTGTTCCACACTGTGCTGCTGTCCCCATTCCCGCACTGTGACACTGTCGCCATGTTCCACACTGTACTGCTGTCCCCACTCCCACACTGGGCCACTGTCGCTATGTTCCACACTGTGCTGCTATCCCCATTCCCACACTGGGCCACTGCTGTCATTTTCCACACTGTGCTGCTGTCTGCACTCCCACACTAGGCCACTGTCTCCATGTTCCACACTGTGCTGCTGTTGCCACTCCCACACTGGGCCACTGTCGCCATGTTCCACACTGTGCAGCTGTCCCCAGTCCCACACTGGGCGACTGTTGCTGTGTTCCACACTGTGCTACTGTCGCCACTCCCACACTGGGCCACTGTCGCCATGTTCCACACTGTGCAGCTGTCCCCACTCCCACACTGGGCCACTGTTGCCATGTTCCACACTGTGCTGCTGCCCACACTCCCACACTGGGCCAATGTCGCTGTGTTCCACACTGTGCAGCTGTCCCCACTCCCACACTGGGCCACTTCCGCCATGTTCCACACTGTGCTGCTGTCCCCACTCTCTCACTGGGCCCCTGTCGCCATATTGCACACTGTGCTTGTGACCCCATTCCCACACTGGGCCACTGCCACACCCTGATTTTTAAAATGTGTCCACCAACAACACCACATATCTCTACATTATGAGGTAAAAGCAATGAACATTCTCTGAGACCTACAGCTTGACTTAAATGTATCAACGTTTCACAGTGATCGTCGTGTGTGAGGGTTGCCTCATATTGCAGAGACAAACACTTTATTCGGCTATTGTTTCTACTCCCGCCAGAAATAATAGAATCACAGAGTCATTAGAGGTGACATAGCAGCTCAATGGTTAGCACAGCTGCATCATCACACCTGGGCCCTGGATACAATTCCTGCATCGGAATTCTGCCTGCGGAGAGTTTGCACACTCTCCCTGCGTCTGTGCAAGTTGTCTCCGGGTAACCCAGTTTCCTCCATCAGTCCAAGTATGTGCAGTTTA
>NW_025210907.1:0-2032 GCF_004010195.1 Chiloscyllium plagiosum
CCTCACATTTATGCAAATTAGATTCCAACTGTCACTCCTCAGACCATTGGCCCATCTGATCAAGATCCCGCTGTAATCTGAGGAAACCTTCTTTGCTCTCCACTAACCTTCAAATTTGGTGTCATCTGCAGACTTACTAACTATACCTCTTATGTTCACATAAAAATCATTTATATAAATGACTAAAAGTAGTGGACCCAACACCGATCCTAATGACACTCCACTGCTCACAGACCTCCAGTTTGAAGCGCAACCCTCCACCACCACTTTCTGTCTTCTACCTTCGAGCCAGTTCTGTATCCAAATTGCTGCTCTCCCTGTATTCCATGAAGTCTAACCTTGTGAAGCCGTTTCAAATGGGGAACCATTTTGAATGCCTACTGAAGTTCATTTAGATCGTGTCCCTCACTCTGCTCTCATAAATCCTCTTTGTTCCTTCTTCAAAAAACACAACCAAGTTGGTCAGACATGATTTCCCACGCACGAAGCCATGTTGACTATCCTTGATCAGTCCTTGCCTTTCCAAATACTTGTAAGTCCTGTCCCTCAGGATTCTGTCCAACAACTTGCCAACCACCGACATCAGGCTCACCATTCTATAGTTCCCTGGCTTTTCATTGCCACCTTTTGTAAGTATTGGTATTGCATTAGCCAACGTGCAGTCTTCCTGCAACTCACTGGTTAAAATTCATTACACAAATATATCAGCAAGGGGCCCAGCAATCACTTCCTTAGCTTCCCATGGAGTTTGGGGGCACACTTCATCAGGCCCTGGGGATTTATCCACTTTCATACATGTCAAGACGTCCGGCACCTCTTCCTCTGTAATATGGATAATTTTCAAGATGTAACTATCTATTTTCCCACACTCTCTGTCTTCCATGTCCTGTTCTACAGTAAATACTGATGCAAAATGCTCGTTTAGAATCTCCCCCATCTCCTGTGGCACCATACATAGGCCTGAAGAAGGGCATGTGCCCGAAACGTCGAATCTTCTGTTCCCTAGATGCTGCCTGACCTGCTGTGCTGTTCCAGCAATAAAGTTTCAGCTTTGATCTCCAGCGTCTGCAGACCTCACTTTCTCCACCATACATAGGCCGCCTTGCTGATCATTGAGAAGCCTCATTCTCTCCCTAGTTATCATTTTGCCCTGATTATATTTATAAAAGCCTTAGAATTATCCTTAGCCCTATTTGCCAACGCTATCTCATGTCCCCTTTTTGCCCTCCTGATTTCTCTCTTAAGTATACTCCTACTGCCGTTATACGTTTCTATGGGTTCACTCGATCTCTCCTGTCTATACCTGATAGATGCTTCCTTCTTTGTTTTGTCTAAAACATCAATTTCTCTCGGTATCCAGCATTCCATATGCCAGAACCCTTTCCTTTCTCCTACAGGAATGTACTGTCTCTGGACACTAGTTATCTTATTGCTGAAGGCTTCCCATTTTCCAGCAAACATCTTCCCCCAACCAGCTTTTGAAGGTTCTTGCCTAATACCGTCAAAATTAGCCTTCCTCCAATTTAGAACTTTTAGGTCCGGTCTATCCTTTCCAACATTATTTTAAAACTCATAGAGTTATGGTCGCTGGCCCCAAGGTGGTCCCCCAATAACACCTCAGTCTCCCGCTCTGCCACATTTCCCAAGATTAGGTCAAGTTTTGTACCTTCCTTAAAAGTTTTTATCCACATACTGAATCAGAAAATTTTATTGCACACACTTAAATTCCCCTCCATCTTAACCATCAACACTATGGAAGACCCAGTCTAGGTTTGGAAAGTTAAAATCCCCTCCCATAACCACCCTATTATTCTTACAGATAACTGAAATCTCCTTAAAAATCTGCTTCTCTATTTCCTGCTGACTATTAGGGATTCTATAATACAATCCCAATAAGGTGATCATCCCTTTCTTATTTCTCAGTTCCACCCAAATAACTTCCCTGAATGTATTCCCAGGAATATCCTCCCTAAGTACAGCTATAATGCTATCCCTTATCAAAAACACTACTCCCCCTCCTCTCTTGCCCTCC
>NW_025210907.1:4869-21000 GCF_004010195.1 Chiloscyllium plagiosum
TGAATACCTTTGCTTCTTCTATTCCTTTCTGCTCTCTCGTCCATTTCAAGTTTATTTGAAATAATGAAAAAGACAGAATAAAATGCAGAGTGACCGTGGAATTTTGTGGCAATGGTACAGACTGGCTGAGCAAACCACTCTCTTTTCCTAGTGTCACGATTCATTAATTTCACATCAAGAGTAAAGATGTGTATTTATGTCTTGTAATGGTAGTGAAATTGTTGTGTTGATTCATTACAGATTTCATTTAGAATTACAAAGTTTCACAATCCTTTGTGCGAATCAATGTTTCTCACTTCATTCCTAAATTACTGACACATTTTCTGGAGAATGTGAGCTCAGTTATCAACACTCCTGCCCCCAGGGAATGCCTTTCATGAACTCTACTCTCAAACTGTCTCCGAATTTTGACGTTTTCAATGTTGTACACGGGAAATTCGAGAGATGGATTGTCAGAGAGACCAAGACAGTGAGTACATGCGTCCATGTATTTGTGTTTTTGCTTCTCTATCTGTATGTTCTGTATCTCTGCTCCTGACTATCTATTTGCGTTTGTAAGTACGTGTGTTTGTATTTAGTGTGTATTCATATGTGTTTCTACGTTTGTGTATGTCTCTATATCTGTATCTGTGTGCAATGGACTGTTTGTTGTTTCGGAGGTTTGTTCAAAGAAAAGAGTCAATATCTCTTTCTCTTTTCTGTCTCTCTTGCTGATGAACTGATGAAATGTTACTGCTCGCCTTGAGGTTTGTCTCGATACGAGCGTGTGTATGTGTGTGTGTGTGTGTGTGTGTGTGTGCGCGCGTGCGTGTGAAAGAGAGATCATCTATGCCTGCAGTGGGAAAGTCTTTGTCCTGGAGGGACGTTTGAATGAATGATTTCCAACCTGATAACTAAGAGGCTTAGAATGTCTCTCTCTCAATCTACACATCTGTCAGTCCGTCTTCTGTTTAAACTGATGCAGTGACACCCTCTAGTGGCTTCCCCATGCCACTGTTTTGTTTTTGACATGATTCTGGTTCTTCCAGTGTTTCATTATTAGAGTCATGTGACATTTCGATGTTGCTCGAATGAGTGCTGCAGTTACTTGCCTCACAGTAAGAGTTTACTGTAACAAAACTGGTTCTTGGATTTTCTACAGCGTCCCATTGGTTTAACGGTGAAAGCATTCGAGACATTTCAAAAGGCCTGAAATATGTTCTTTATTTTTCATTCCCTAAACTGGCAGCATCAATTCATTTCAAGAATATATTTATAAATACTAAAGTTTTGATTGAAGATGTACGATCGAATTGTGACCCATTTCAATTCTGCGTCTCTGAGAGGAACAATATATTGCAGAGTGCGTGAGTTCTGTTTTCTATGGTTTCACCTGGAACGAGCGGTTCACGTGATCAAACTCAGAGGAAAAGCAATATCCCAGAAATTTCCAGAATTTGTCACTGGTAAAGGCAATATTTTCCCTTCCTTAATTTCCCCTTGAATTTTGTGCATTACAAAATATATTCGGAGGTCGGTTAAGCATCAGCCACTTTGTCAGGTCTGGAGACAAATGTGCACCAGGGAACACTGGCAATATCCTTCCTCGAAATGATATCAAAGGTTGTTTTTTTAAAATATACCAATTGATTACCGTTTCACATCCGCCATTATCGTGAGAAAGTATTGAAGGAGAATGGCAAGAAAGTGCAAAACAATGAGCATATGACGCTGCATGTAAATAACAGTTTAAATCATAATTCAATGAAACGTGAAGGCATTATGATTGCCCATCCTTTGACATCAATGGTTATGCAATCCAATCATCTCGAGAACAGGCCCTGAAAATTCATCATCTGTTATTGCCCTTCCAGAAATTGTTCATTTTAAGGCATTGCAAATTTCATACCGATCCACCAGAGGGTGCTATACTCACACTCACTGTTATCATCTACGTCTTTGTCTAATTATGGGTTCTTTGAGTCACCGTCACCACTTGACGTCCCACTTACTTTTGTGTCATCTGTAAGCTTGTCAGTTGTACGTTCACTTTATTCAGGATTTAGATGGTGTGTTAATTTGTATCTCTGGTCTTTCACCATTCCCATTCACATGAAGAAGTTTGTACCGCAACATTTTCGAAAATGGATCAGTTGTCCTTGTATGGGTGCTCGTGGTAATGGTGATATTTACATCTAATAGTGCCTGACAATATGATGGCGAGCAAGCATTTGGACACACTGCATCTGACATAGAAACATAAGTTACATTTGCGATGACTTAAGGTAAAGTTAAACGCAATCAGCTTTTGACAATATATAAGCTCTACAGTATGAAAGCAGGTCATGCAGCTTATAGAAACCAACACCACCCACGGAAAAGCATGCACCCTATCCTGTCCCATTCCATTAACCAAGCATTTCCCACGGTTCATCCACATAGCTTGCACATCATTGAACTGTGTGCAAATACCCGGAGCACAGCAAGAATGTGTACTCTCCAAAAATTGTTCACCCGAAATTGGAATAGAAGTTGTGACACAAGTGCAGTGCGACAGTCCTTGCTAACCACTAAATTACCATTGCAGCCAATGGAGTTTGCCACCAAAATGCCAAGAAAACAGCATTTGATTCTGCCATGACATACGCTGAAGTTTTTTCAATTATTTATTTATCTAGTTATTTTATTCCAAATCTCTCTGACCCACTGGCCTCTCATATCAGTTGCAGGAAACTATCATCGTTAGAGATCAACTGGTGAATACCAGTTCCGATTGTCAAACAACATGAACAACTTTACTTTTCTCGCGTTGCCTGCAGAAATAATGACCGTTTTGGGACAACATTTGGTTTAAACTCTTGTCCATCGCCGTGTTGTCAGGTGAATAAATTGACTTTGTTGTTCAAACAAATAACAAAGAACTGCATTTACTAGATACCTGAAAGAAAAGTGAAATTACCTGGAGAAACTCAGCCAGCCTGGTAGTACCCGTGAAGAAAAAAAAAACAAAATCAACATTTCAGTGCCATATCAATAACCGTTTTTCAGAATCTTGTTCATAGTCATGGCATGAATTGAGGATCCCACGAGCTTAAAAGTGGTCCAATTGAAGAATGAAACAGCTCCAAGTTCCCTGGCTGTCACCTGATGTCTTTGCCAGTAATGAACCAATGAGCAGAGATCCGGAAATTACTCAATTGTTCCCAACTCTTCACGAAAACAATTTTAATTTCGTCCAGTTCTGCTCATGTTCAACGTGATATCTCAGCAAACATGCCGTCTCGAACTCTCTGCTCATTACTCACGGTTGCAGCTCTTCTAACCGGTAGGTCCACAGCTTGTGGAACATTATGCGTCAGCTGTTTGCCGGGGTACACATTGATTTGCGGTGTCCTGGCATCACAGAGGCAGGAACACATTTTCCACAGATGAAAATAATCTGGGTCTAAACGTGTCCCAACTCAGCAAAGATTGGAAGAAATTAGCGACTGTACTTGCAAAATGACAGTGGAAGAGTTAGGCTGGGAATCCACACAGGACTGAAGCGACCTGAAATGACGGGACAAAGGCCGGACTTTTAAACTAACCGACTGTTTCCAGGTGTCCCCTTGGAAGGGAAATGGGAAATCATCTCGTTAAACGCGTGGCCTGTGTTTCTTTTTTAAAAAACCTTTTTATTTCATATGTCAAAATCTTGTTGGTCCCAATGGCTGAGTTGTACGAGTTGGATTCTTTTCCAGCTTCCCTGCCTCTTCTTTCTCTGTTTACTGATCAAGGTGAACGGGCTGCATCTGGGCAATAAGAATCATGAATCAACTTTTAAAATTTACTCTCTTACAGGGCGCTGTTATGCAGATTCTGTCTCACAAAGACCCGCCGCAATCGCAGTGAATGAGGGGGATGATGTCCTGTTATTCTGTAATTACACTGCTAAAAGAACCAGTGATCCTTACCTCTTCTGGTACCGGCAGCATTCCAGCGGCTCCATGGAATATCTCCTAAAGAGAAACCAATATATCAGCACCACAGACAGACTTCCAGGAGACCGTTTTTCCTCGACGTTGGATCATGTGAACCGCACTATCCAGCTGAATATGTTGAATACAGAACTTCCAGACTCTGCAGTGTATTACTGCGCACTGAACCCCACAGAGACTCGGAACTGGGCTGACCCCGGACAAAAACTGTCAGAGAGCAATTGAACATGATAGCATGTCAAGGAAACATTGAGATCAGGGGCGGCTCTGAAGTGGTACCCGCATTCAGACTGATATCGCATACCTCAAGTTCGAACAGAAAACTTTAATGATTAATAATCTACTATTAATATGAACTAATTCCTTTAGTTCAAGATATTGGATATAAATAATTTGTTTTGTGTGTTTTGAGATGTCCCAATCTATTTCACTGTTCCAGTGATGTTGTAGTGCATAAAATGCAGGAAAAAGTTTCGGTTGAACAGAATTCTCCAGCGACATAGGGAATAGCAGAACTCGTTTGAGATACAATAATCTGTCACGTATTTCTAATAATCAAACACTCGTGCAACGAGAACAGCATCAACCACATTGAGGGTTTTTCAGTATTGCCCTGTTATGTCTATATTTGCAACTGCAGAATAGTGAACGATAGGTTCAGTGATCCAGTATCACACAGACGTGGTTCACATATGAATAAGAAAGGGGTTTGTAAATTATATCTTAACAATAATAACCAATCAAAAACATATTGTGATGACTGACTCTGGACTCTGAGCCGTCCAGTCACGTGAAGCTTCTGCGGTCAGTCTGGATGGAACTGAGCATTTTTCATCCTTCATGTAAGGTTTCCTTCTTTGCCAGCGGGTCACTTCTAGAAATTTATGTTCTATAAAGACCGATGGGTTCCTTTTCATCCTCTGGCAACAATTGAGAATTACATGAACCCATTTTGAAACTGAGTCATGAAAGAGACATTCCTGATTCTGGAATAAGGACGCTCGTGGGACTTGGCACCATTCTAGAGTTAATACATTCTGCGCAGTCAGAGTAACTCTTCCGTTATAGAAGAGGTGAAACCTGTTCATCAAAAAAAATGAGCAGTCATGCAAGTTCATGGTAACCAGTTGCATGGATAGTTTATAGGAGCGCTCAGTCTTTGTCACAGTACGCCAGTGTGCAGTGATGGAAAACATTGTCTGACAACTCAGTAACACCAACAGCAAGAATGTCGTAACTTCTTGTTGATTGAGTCAAGACATTGAAGCGTCAGCTAGAATCAGTAATAGAAGAATGCAGCTCAGAAACAGGCCCACGGGTCCTTCATGTCTGTATGATAGAATGATGAAAATGTTTCTTGTAACTGAACCTTGGCTGAAATGCACTGCAGGCATAATGTCCAGTTTGTGCATTAAACTTTCTTCGTAGAAGTTATTTGGAATGCTGAGCAGCTATGACGATCATCAGAAAGCAATTACACAGAAAATGCAAGTCCATACAGTGAATGACTCCTGTAGTAAAAGCAGAATATATTATCAAAAGGTTTACAAGGATGTGCGAGGGTTGGACAGTTTGAGCCGTAGTGAGAGGCTGAATAAGCAGGAGCTGTTTCGATTGGACCTTTGGAGGCTTAGGTGTGATGTTAAAGAGGTGTATAAAATCATTAAGGTCACGGACAGGGCCATGGAATAAGATTCGAGAGTGGGGTGCTGGAAAAGCGCAGCAGGACAGGCATCATCCGAGGAGCAGGAGCATTGGCGTTTCGGGCACAAGCCCTTAATCAAGAATTAGATTGTCTCATTCCTCATAAAGGGCGAGTACCAATAATGTCTATTCTCCCACTCCTAGGACGCTGCATGACTTCTGTGCTTTTCCAGCACCCCACTCTTGAGTCTGATCCAGCATCTGCTGATCTCACTTTCTCCTCATTGGACAAGATCACTTCCCCCGGGTGAGGGAGTCCAAAGGTGAGGGTTATAAATTTAAGACGAGAGGGAAAAGAATTAAAAGGGACCAAAGCGGCAACTTTTTCATGCAAAGGGCTGCATGTTTATGGAGTGAGCTCTGCGAGGAGGTGGTGGAGGCTGAAACACTTGCAAAATTTAAAAGAAACCTTGATGAATCTGAAGTGTTTAGAGGGATATGGGCAATATGCTTTTAAATGGAAATCAATTTGTTTGGGGTATCTGGTCGTCGTGGACGAATTGGCTCTCTTTCTTTTCTTTATATCTCTGAGACTCTCTGAAAATAATTTGTCCAATTTCTCTGAACGTGGTGAAAAAATTATAACAGGCTGCCACCAGAGGGCAGTAGTAGCATGAAATATAAACATTTACTTATAAAATCAGTGGCAGCGACTCTGGAGGGAACTTGAGAGTGCACTTTTCATGACAATAAACCGAGAGCAGAATTTCATCAATAATCATTAGAGCACAATAGACAATAAGATGTAAAAGCAGAAAGTGGCCATTCAGTCAACCGGGAGACTACATTTCAATGAGAATATGGATGACTTGAAGATATTAAAACCCAATTTTCTGCTTTACTTCCATAACCCTTCACTCTCTTATGGATTAGACGTCTGTCTAAATCGGCAAAATGTTAGAGGAATGTTTCGTTTATCCGTTCACAACACTAGCTATTCAGAATTCGTGTATAATTATAGTAAGGAGCCGACAATGATATTTCTAGATTTGTCTTCATTGCAAGTGGGTGTAAGTAACACGCCAAGGATTGCATTGCATTTGCACAAGACATTGTTGAGAGCACACCAATGAGAGTTTCACAGTCATTTCCAGGTGCTAAGCTTTAACTCCATATTATGAGAATATGGGATCAAATACCTCCAGATAGAATGAAGGGTCCAGGACATCTAACACTTAATCTGAGCAACTGGATTGCGATAGCAGTGACGCTACCAAGATGCTACGGACTGCCAATCTGGTAAATGTGCCCCCAATTCTATAAGGAAGAGAAACTCAGGATTTTGACTTTGTTACTGTAAAAGAATGATGATTAGGTTCGAACTTGGCGTAGTGTGGGTGCTTTGGCGAAGACGTTGTAGTTTCTGGTTCTCCAATAGTTTTGCTGCCTTTGCGGTGATTGTGGAGTTTGTGTGTTCAGAAGGTAATGCGGAAGAAGAAATTGAACAAATTTATTGACATAGTAAAACTGCAAACATCGAATTAACATGGGAGCTTGCAGTTCTGATAAATAATGAATACATTTCTATGACCTCAGTTGCTTGTAAAATAAGTGTGATGCAAAGACTTTTTATGATTGCTTCACCTCAAGATCACTGAGCCCACTTTCCTCTTCTGATCGAATTTATCAAACAACAAAGTCTACTCCTCCCATTTTTATTAATCGGATAGTAACATGCATACATTTCATTATTTTGTTCAGACCCATAATGAGCAAGTTACTGTGTGTATCGGCTGCATGGATTTGTCATAATCAGTGAAATGCTGTTTTGAATGGGCCTCTGGATCTGAGATGAGAAGAACATCATTGATTTCGCTTGTCTCTGTCTCCATCTCCAATATTCAACGCATTAAGTTTACTACTGAAGGGTCACTAACTTGTTAAACAAGTCGTTTAACTGTTTTGTTTGTTTCTTGCAGTGTACCTCCACTTTCTAATGCTTTTTGTTAAAAGAAAATAGCAATCCTCTTTCATGCATCTTAACCTCTCTACCTGTGATTTTCGATTGTTTTCTTCAACCTACTGAGTTAACCATGACTGGTTTAACATCTTAATAGAATCATTCTTCCTCACTGGGATAGCTTTGTTGTTAGTCATGAACCATTTTTTTTTTCCGTGTCTGCCAATGTTATTGACCTCATTATCCAATCTACTCCTATTTTTTCCGAAGGACAATATTCAACTTTGAACAGTTACTAATGAGTTAATGAGTGTGGCACTTGAACAGTACAGGCGGTCAGGCAGTATCCGTGAAGCAGGAGAATGGACGCTTCAGGCATAATACCTTCATCGTTCGCCGGCTCCCCCGATGCTGCCTGACCGACTGTGCGTTTCCAGCAACACACTCTTCGACTTTGACCTCCATTCAGTCAACCTTGTCCTCACCTTGCAGTCCTCACCTTGTCACAGTTAATTATGAACCAAGTTTCTTCACCCCAAACTGAGGGCCAATTTCAGGAATATCATAGTCACTCTTCGCTTGTGTATGAACTATATATTCAGTGAACCCACTCCTGCCTCACAGGTTTGAAATTCATCAGGGAATGTAGGTGGCGACAAAGAGGAGATGACCTGCTGGTTTTATTGCTGGTCTGTTAATCCAGAGAACCAGATGAATTTCTGGATACACTGGTACTAATCCTGCTCGGGTAGATGGTGGAATTTCAATTTGATAAAAAATAAAACTGAAATTAAGAATCTCATGATAATTATGAATCTATTGTCGATTATCTGAAAAACCCACTTGGTTCACTGATGTCTTTAATGAAAAGAAACTGCCATAATTTCCTGGTCTGTCTGACACGTGTCTCAAGACTCACAGAAATGTAGTTCACCCTTAACTACCCTCTGTTCGGGATGGTCAATAAACGCTTCCTTACCCGCGACGTCCTCATGCAGTAAATAGGTAAAGAAAATAAAGTGTTGTTCTTTGCTCCTGTATTAACAGCCGAAAATGTGTTGATCCTGAGACTGGTTTTCTGAGGAATCCCCAAACCCGTTGATACTCTTCATCCTTCATTCTCACTCTAATATCCATTCTATGGCAGGATTAACGAGAGGGAGCAGAATTACACGGAAGGATAGGATCAGACCGAGACGAGGCCTGGTGGATTCGCCTTTTTCGCTGGTGGGGTCCTTGTATGATCTCAGACGAACTTTATCAGCGTCCAACTGGTGATTGTTGCCGCAATGTGAACGCAACAACAATGCTTTCCTTGCACATTTTCGAATCCTACCAGCTACCTTTCACATCAGCATTTTTTTTTGGTGAACTGTTGAAATAGTATAAGAAAAGCCATCTAGTTTGGCACGTGATGAACACTGAGTTTTCAAAATGCATTAGAGGCAGGTGAGGATGAAACATGCAATCACACTCTAATCATTTGAGATTGCAAGATTTGCACTATCTGTTGTGCTAGAGAGCACGCCGCACATTATTATGCATGCGACCAGTTGTGCCCTTTGTGAACAGGGATATGAGCCGGCATGATAACATTTACAAGCTGTGTAATCAGCAAAGTTAATCGTTATTGCTGTTCTATTTCAATGGCTCAGATGTAAAAAAAAGAACGGTGTGATTTACAGAAAAAAATTGACCAGAGGAATCGGGGCCACACTCTTGTCGCCACACAAAAAGACAGCTTTGACAGCTTCACATTGAAGAAGATATTTGTAACGACCAGTGCAGGGACCATTCGGACCTTCATCTCCTGTGGGTTTGTTTTCTCTCTCTCGTGAACAATCTCACTATCTATCTCTCTCATACACAAGCTCATTTTCTTTCTCTCACATAGGCATTCTTATTATCTCTCTCTTTCTTGTATGCACGATCAAGATTCGCTTTTGTCTCTAAACGGATCACGGGATATGGGAAGAGGGTTGCATGAGCGCATTGATCTCCATGATTAGTCAGGGTCACATTGAATAGTGGAACAGACTCGAGGTGTCGAATGACCTGATCCTGCAACTATTTTCTATATGCGTATATTTCTACTGGTTTAAATTAATACCGAATAAGTTACTTTCCACCACATATTATGCAGGGCCGGCACCTTTATCCTATTGATAGATGCATACGCATTTGAGTACATTTTGGAAGGCTTTTTTTTTCGATGCAAAAGTGAGGACTGCAGATGCTGGAAACCAGAGTTTAGATCAGAGTGGTGCTGAAAAGCGCAGTAGGCCAGGCTGCATCCTAGGAGCAGGAAAATCGACGTTTCGGGCAAAAGCCCTTCATCAGGAATGAAGGCAGGAATTTTCCAGGATGTAGAAATAAATAGTGGTGGGGAATGGGGCTGGGGAGAAGGTATCAAAGAGTACAGTAGGTGAATGGGTAGGGATGGAGGTGATAGGTCAGAGAGGAGGGTGGAGCAGATAGGTGGGCAGGGAGATTGGCAGGGAGGAGAGGTCATGAGGACAGTGCTGAGCTGGAAGGTTGGAACTGATGGGAGGAGGGGAAATGAGGAAACTGGTGAAGTCCACATTGATGGACTGGGGTTAAGGTGTTCTGAACTTGCAGCATGGTTTGCTACCTGGGATTTCGATGTTATGGCTGGAGGAGGGCCATGAAAGCCATGGTATAATGAGGAGAAATTAGATGCCCTCCTTTGAAAGTACGTTTAAAGTAAAGTGTGTCATATATGGTTGTTATAGATTCCAGGATTTTGATGTTTCAGCAAGAACAGAAAATAGGCGGGGCTGTGTCATTGTTTATCAAGAGTTTCATTACAGCAGCTGAGCGAACTTTTGAGGACTCACCACTTAAGGTAGTTTGGACTATGGTGAGAAATAGGAAAGGAGAGGTCAGCCTGTTGGAAGTTTTCTATAGGCTTCCGAAGTTTTGCAGGATGTCGTGGAAAGAATTGCAAAGATGATTCTCGATAGGAGCGAGAGTAACTGGGTAGATGTTATGGAAAACTTTAACTTCCCCAATATTAACGGAGAATACGAACGTACAAGTAGATTAGATGTGTCAGTGTTTGTTCAATGTGTGCAGGAGGGTTTCTGTAGACAGGCGATCGAGTTGCGATGCCATATTCGATTTGGATCTGGAGAATGAACCTGGCCAAGTGTTAGATTTGGAGGTAGATGAGCACTTCAGCGCGAATGACCATACTTCATTTATGTTTAGAATAGCAATTGCCAGAGATAGGTATATACTACAGGGAACGAGCTATACCTGGTGAAAATGCAATTATGATGCGATTAGGCAAGAATTATGATGCATAGACTGGGGAAGGAAATTGCAGGGGATGGACACTCTTGAAATGTGGAGCTTTTTGAACAACAGCTACTGCCGGTCCTTGATGAGTGTATCAGGCATGGAGGTAGTTGTCGAGAGAGGGAGGTTTATTAAAGCAGTTGAAACTGTTGTCAAGAGGAGGAGGAAGGCTTATGTGACGATGAGGCGTGAAGGCTCAGTTAGGGGGCTTAAGAGTTACAAGTTAGATATATAAGATCCAAAGAGAGAGCTAAAAAGAGCCAGGAGGGGACGTGAGAAGTTGTTGGCGGATGCGATCAAGGAACACCCTAAGACCTTCGATATGTATATAAGGAATAAAGTGGCGACAAAGAGGAGATGACCTGCTGGTTTTATTGCTGGTCTGTTAATCCAGAGAACCAGATGAATTTCTGGATACACTGGTACTAATCCTGCTCTGGTCGATGGTGAAATTTCAATTTGATAAAAAAGAAAACTGAAATTAAGAATCTCATGATAATTATGAATCTATTGTCGATTATCTGAAAAACCCACCTGGTTCACTGATGTCTTCAATGAACGGAAACTGCCATAATTTCCTGGTCTGTCTGATACGTGACTCAAGACTCACAGAAATGTGGTTGACCCTTAACTACCCTCTGTTCGGGATGGTCAATAAACGCTTCCTTCCCCGCGACGTCCTCATGCAGTAAATAGGTAAAGAAAATAGAGTGTTGTTGTTTGCTCCTGTATTAACAGTGGAAAATGTGTTGATCCTGAGACTGGTTTTCTGAGGAATCCCCAAACCCGTTGATACTCTTCATCCTTCATTCTCACTCTAATATTCATTCTATGGCAGGATTAACGAGAGGCAGCAGAATTACATGGACGGATAGGATCAGACCGAGACGAGGCCTGGTGGATTCGCCTTTTTCGCTGGTGGGGTCCTTGTATGATCTCAGACGAACTTTATCAGCGTCCAACTGGTGATTGTTGCCGCAATGTGAACGCAACAACAATGCTTTCCTTGAACATTTTCGAATCCTACCAGCTACCTTTCACATCAGCATTTTTTTTTTTGGTGAACTGTTGAAATAGTATAAGAAAAGCCATCTAGTTTGGCACGTGATGAACACTGAGTTTTCAAAATGCATTAGAGGCAGGTGAGGATGAAACATGCAATCACACTCTAATCATTTGAGGTTGCAAGATATGTTGTGCTAGAGAGCACGCCGCACATTATTATGCATCCAGCCAGTTGTGCCCTTTGTGAACAGGGATATGAGCCGGCATGATAACATTTACAAGCTGTAATGGCTCCATTTCAATGGCTCAGATGGCAAAAAAGAACGGTGAGATTTACAGACAAAAATTAACCAGAGGAATCGGGGCATTCCCCACTCTTGTCGCCACACAAAAAGGCAGACTTTGACAGCTTCACATTGAAGAAGATATTTGTAACGACCAGTGCAGGGACCATTCGGATCTTCATCTCCTGTGGGTTTTTTTCTCTCTCTCGTGCACAATCTCACTATCTATCTATCTCATACACAAGCTCACTTTCTTTCTCTCACATAGGCATTCTTATTATCTCTCTCTTTCTTGTATGCACGATCAAGATTCGCTTTTGTCTCTAAAGGGATCACGGGATATGGGAAGAGGGTTGCATGAGCGCATTGATCTCCATGATTAGTCAGGGTCACATTGAATAGTGGAACAGACTCGAGGTGTCGAATGACCTGATCCTGCAACTATTTTCTATATGCGTATATTTCTACTGGTTTAAATTAATACCGATTGAGTTACTTTCCACCACATATTATGCAGGGCCGGCACCTTTATCCTTTTGATAGATGCATACGCACATGAGTACATTTTGGTAGGCTTTTTGTTTCTATGCAAAAGTGAGGACTGCAGATGCTGGAAACCAGAGTTTAGATCAGAGTGGTGCTGAAAAGCGCAGTAGGTCAGGCTGCATTCTAGGAGCAGGAAAATCGACGTTTCGGGCAAAAGCCCTTCATCAGGAATGAAGGCAGGAATTTTCCAGGATGTAGAAATAAATAGTGGTGGGGAATGGGGCTGGGGAGAAGGTATCAAAGAGTACAGTAGGTGAATGGGTAGGCATGGAGGTGATAGGTCAGAGAGGAGGGTGGAGCAGATAGGTGGGCAGGGAGATTGGCAGGGAGGAGAGGTCATGAGGACAGTGCTGAGCTGGAAGGTTGGAACTGATGGGAGGAGGGGAAATGAGGGAAACTGGTAAGTCCACATTGATGGACTGGGGTTAAGGTGTTCTGAACTTGCAGCATGGTTTGCTACCTGGGATTTCGATGTTATGGCTAGAGGAGGGCCATGAAAGCCATGGTATAATGAGGAGAAATTAGATGCCCTCCTTTGAAAGTACCTTTAAAGTATTATGAAAGTGTATGGTTGTTGTAGATTCCAGGATTTTGATGTTTCAGCAAGAACAGAAAATAGGCGGGGCTGTGTCATTGTTTATCAAGAGTTTCATTACAGCAGCTGAGCGAACTTTTGAGGACTCACCACTTAAGGTAGTTTGGACTATGGTGAGAAATAGGAAAGGAGAGGTCACCCTGTTGGGAGTTTTCTATAGGCCTCCGATTTGTTGCAGGATGTCGTGGAAAGAATTGCAAAGATGATTCTCGATAGGAGCGAGAGTAACTGGGTAGATGTTATGGAAAACTTATCTTCCCCAATATTAACGGAGAATACGAACGTACAAGTAGATTAGATGGGTCAGTGTTTGTTCAATATGTGCAGGAGGGTTTCTGTAGACAGGCGATCGAGGTGCGATTCCATATTCGATTTGGATCTGGAGAATGAACCTGGCCAAGTGTTAGATTTGGAGGTAGATGAGCACTTCAGCGCGAATGACCATAATTCATTTATGTTTAGAATAGCAATTGCCAGAGATAGGTATATACTACAGGGAACGAGCTATACCTGGTGAAAATGCAATTATGATGCGATTAGGCAAGATTTATGATGCATAGACTGGGGAAGGAAATTGCAGGGAATGGACACTCTTGAAATGTGGAGCTTTTTGAACAACAGCTACTGTGGGTCCTTGATCTGTGTATCAGGCATGGAGGTAGTTGTCGAGAGAGGGAGGCATGGTTTATTAAAGCAGTTGAAACTGTTGTCAAGAGGAGGAGGAAGGCTTATGTGACGATGAGGCGTGAAGGCTCAGTTAGAGGGCTTAAGAATTACAAGTTAGATATATAAGATCCAAAGAGAGAGCTAAGAAGAGCCAGGAGGGGACGTGAGAAGTTGTTGGCGGATGTGATCAAGGAACACCCTAAGACCTTCGATATGTATATAAGGAATATAAGAATGACTGGAGTAAGATTGGGTCTAATCAAAGAAAGTAGGGAAAGGTTGTGTGTGGAAACTGACTAGATAGGGGAAGCGCTTAATGGATACTTTTCGTCAGTATTCACATTGGAACAGGGCAATGTTAGTGAGAATTCGGAGATATAGGCTACAAATTGGATAAGATGAAGGTTTCAAAGTGTAGGTGTTCGCAATTTTGAAAGATCTGAAAATAGATAAGACCCCAGGGCCGGATGGGATTTATCCTCGGATTCGCTGGGAAGCCAAGGAGGAGATTGATGAGCATTTGGCTTCGATCTTTAAGTTATCATTGTGGACAAGAGTAGTGCCAGAAGACTGGAGGATCGGAAATGTTGTTCCCTTGTTGGAGAAGAGGAGTCGGGACAACCCTGGTAATTATAGAGAAGCACATGTGATAGTTACTTATCACGGGGAGGATCGAGTGTAATAATTCTTTGTTGAGGTGTCCTTTGTACTTAATGAGGAGCCCGAGAGCCTGTTTTAAGTCCTATCTGTTGCTGACACACGTAGTAATCTCTGAACAAATTGATGTCTTTTATTTCCAACGATGTGCTCATGCAATGAAGGTTGGGGACAGGTGAAACATTACGTTAGACAAATAAAACAGAGTATCACGGAAGTTATACAACCTTGAGAAGCACTTATCCATCGAGAAGCTAATGCCATAATCAACAAGAAAAGATAAATGCAGCACAGAAGAAGGCAGTTTAACCATTCAGATCGATGACAGCTCTGCTAAGGACCAATCCACTCAATGCCAAACTCCCACCTCAGGCAGTATTAGACGTTTTCGACAATTGGGACATTAATAAAATATATATAATTTCACAGCACAATTGGAAACCGAGCAGCTTGGCCATCTCTGACTGGGAAAATAGCCATCAAACCGAATTACATTTCCCATCATTTCCCTAATTCGATTTTGTTGTTCAGTAAACTTGGAGGTTCGGGACATACAGCCCTGAAGAAGGGCTTATGCCCGAAACGTCGATTCTCCTGTTCCCTGGATGCTGCCTGACCTGCTGCGCTTTTCCAGCAACACATTTTCAGCTCTGATCACCAGCATCTTCAGACCTCACTTTCTCCACTTACAGTCTATATCCCCCTGCTCAGCGGGTGAAACACTTGTGCCTGCATTTTGATTTCAGCCACCGAGTTCCAGAATATGTGTAGGGTCCAGGATAAAAAAAGTCAAATTCTCACAATACCGGTGAACAGTTCTCAATAACTGTTAATCTATGAACCAGTCACTGATGTCTCAAGCAAGAGAAATACACCCTTTCAACTATTGTATCCACGCCCCTTAAAACCTTGAACAACTCAAAGAAATCTCCGCTTCAGCTCCTCAGCTTCAGAAAACAACGGCACCCTGTCCAATCTTTCTTTTAGTCCATTTTCCAGTCCTGACTAATCCTCATAAATCTCCTTGGTGCCCTCTCAAAGGCCATTCCTTCATTCGACACTGATGTGACACGTACAATAACAACCAGGGCCTGGTGCGGTAATAACAAAGATGCAAATTTAAATGCGTTTTTTTTAAACACAATGAAGAAAAAGTCTCAATCAAGACCCTTTGGATTACAGGCGACTTAGCCGTTTAATAGACTGTCCTAGTCAACAGATATGTTTTCTGGGAAACACAGAGGTGTATTGTTCTGATCGCTGGAGAATACCTTTCGGACTTTGTTGGAACTTTTGATATACTTATAGAGATAGATTATCGTGCTGCATTTGGAGTCACACTTGAATGAAGGCGGCAGAGTCGTGGTTTTGTCACTGGAGTGGCCATCCAGAAGTTAAGACACGAATGCTATCGAGACGTGGGTGAATCCCACCACGGTGAAATTTGAATGATGTTACAAAGTCTGAAAAAAAACGACAGTCTTATGGCAGCCACGT
>NW_025210908.1:0-860 GCF_004010195.1 Chiloscyllium plagiosum
GGGAAGGCTGGGAGGTATAGGAAATGCTGGATGACTAAAGGAATTGAGGGTTTGGTTAAGAAAAAGAAGGAAGCATATGTCAGGTACAGACAGGTATATACTGAGATATCTGTATCATCGATAGTCACAGGTGAGGTGCCAGAAGACTGGAGGTTGCCAAATGTGTTGCCACTGTTTAAGAAGGGCGGTAAGGACAAGCCAGGGAACTATAGACCAGTGAGCCTGACGTCGGTGGTGAGCAAGTTGTTGGACGAAATCCTAAGGGACAGGATGTACATGAGGGGCCTGGATAGGATAAACAGACAAAGTCTTTTCCCAGGGGTTGGGGAGTCCAGAACTAGAGGGCATAGGTTTAGAGTGAGAGGGGAAAGATATAAAAGAGACCGAAGGGGCAACGTTTTCACGCGGAGGGTGGTACATGTATGGAATGAGCTGCCAGAGGATGTGGTGGAGGTTGGTACAATTGCAACATTTAAGAGGCATTTAGATGGGTATATGAATTGGAAAGGTTTGGAGGGATATGGGCCGGGCGCTTGCAGGTGGGACTAGATTGGGTTGGGATATCTGGTTGGCATATCTATCCATGCCCCTCATAATTTTGTAAACCTCTATAAGGTCACACCTCAGCCACCGAAGCACCAGGGAAAACAGCCCCAGCCTGTTCAGCCTCTTCCTGTAACTCAGATCCTCCAACCCTGGCAACATCCTTGAAAATCTTTTCCGAACCCTTTTAAGTTTCACAACATCTTTCCGATAGGAAGGAGACCAGAATTGCACGCAATATTCCAACAGTGGCCTAACCAATGTCCTGTACAGCCGCAACATGACCTCCCAACTCCTGTACTCAATTTTCTGACCAA
>NW_025210908.1:1662-4515 GCF_004010195.1 Chiloscyllium plagiosum
AGTAAATACTGATGCAAAATACTCGTTTAGTATCTCCCCCATCTCCTGCGGCTCCACACAAAGGCCGCTTTGCTGATCTTTGAGAGGTCTTATTCTCTCCCTAGTTACCCTTTTGTCTTTAATATATTTGTAAAAACCCTTTGGATTCTCCTTAACCCTATTTGCCAAAGCTATCTCATGTCCCCTTTTTGCCCTCCTGATTTCCCTCTTAAGTATACTCCTACTTCCTTTATACTCTTCTAAGGATTCACTCGATCAATCCTGTCTCTACCTGACATATGCTTCCTTCTTGTTCTCAACCAAACCTTCATGTATCTCATAGTTCCTCATGATTTTAGCACTGATGACACGCTAATGTGTAAAACACTTCAATTGTTCACCCGGTTTATTCTTTCCTTGTTAGAATTCTTTCTTTTAAGCTTTCTTGATTTTTGTTTATTTTTTACCCTGAAGAGGAATGGATGGATGTTTTCCATTCCCAGGTTCTGGATATTTCTGTTGTCCTTGTACTCACAGCTTTGTAACAATTTGTCGCTCAACCAATCAGGAAGCAGTCACCAGGCAGAATTTTCTTAACGCAAAGACATTTGCTGCTAGTCAATATCAAAATGTCTCCCTCGCTGCTTTGAAAAGTAACATTGTCTTGTACAGCTAAATCCATGCAGCATTTATTTTTCCAAGTTGCAAAACACTCCTGCTATTTCAGTTGTTCTACTCCAGCTCCTGTTTCAGTTTATATTCCCAACAAACATACTTGGAGTCTTGTGTCAGGGCCACCCAAGTTGAAGAGTTTATCCAGAGGGCAGGGTGTATATACATGCAGCATCTGAATTACCTCAAGATGCCTGAATGCCAATGTCATAGACAGCCATGACATTTTACAGTGGCCCCATCACTTCTACCTGTGAGGTGTTCTCAGAGAATATGAAGCTCACTAGTGTGGGTGACACGGGATGGACAGTGTGCCATGGGGAACACGGGATGGACAGTGTGCCATGGGGAACACGGGATGGACAGTGTGCCATGGGGAAGACGGAATGGTAGTGCACTATGGGAACATGGAATGGACAGTCTGCCATGGAAAATGCAATGAAGAGTGTGCCATGGGGAACACGGAATGGACAGTGCGCCATAGGTAACACGGAATGGTCAGTGTGCCATGGGGAACACGGAATGGACAGTGCACCATAGGTAACATGGAATAGTCAGTGTGCCATGGTGAACACGGGATGGACAGTGTGCAATGGGGAACACGGAATGGGCCGTGTGCCATGGGGAACACAGAATGGACAGTGTGCCATGGGGAGCACGGAATGGACAGTATGCCATGGGGAACATGGAACGAACAGTGTGCCATGGGGAACATGGAATGGATAGTGTGCCATGGGGAATAGGGAATGGATAGTGTGCCATGGGGAACACAGAATGGATAGTGTGCCATGGGGAACACGGAATGGACAGTGTTCCATGGGGAACACAGAACGGACAGTGTGCCATGGGAAGCACGGAATGGACAGTATGTCATGGGGAACATGGAATGAACAGTGTGCCATGGGGAACACGGAATGGATAGTGTGCCATGGGGAATAGGGAATGGATAGTGTGCCATGGGGAACACGGAATGGATAGTGTGCCATGCGGAACACGGAATGGACAGTGTTCCATGGGGAACACGGAATGGATAGTGTGCCATGGGGAACACGGAATGGACAGTGTTCCATGGGGAACACAGAACGGACAGTGTGCTATGGGAACACGGAATGGATAGTGTGCCATGGGGAACACGGAATGGACAGTGTTCCATAGGGAACACAGAACGGACAGTGTGCCATGGAGAACACGGAATGGATAGTGTGCCACGGGGAACATGGAATGAACAGTGTGCCATGGGGAACACGGAATGGACAGTGTTCCATAGGGAACGCAGAACGGACAGTGTGCCATGGAGAACACGGAATGGATAGTGTGCCATGGGAAGCACGGAATGGACAGTATGCCACGGGGAACATGGAATGAACAGTGTGCCATGGGGAACACGGAATGGACAGTGTTCCATGGGGAACACAGAACGGACAGTGTGCCATGGGAAGCACGGAATGGACAGTATGCCACGGGGAACATGGAATGAACAGTGTGCCATGGGGAACACGGAATGGACAGTGTTCCATAGGGAACGCAGAACGGACAGTGTGCCATGGAGAACACGGAATGGATAGTGTGCCATGGGAAGCACGGAATGGACAGTATGCCACGGGGAACATGGAATGAACAGTGTGCCATGGGGAACACGGAATGGACAGTGTTCCATAGGGAACGCAGAACGGACAGTGTGCCATGGAGAACACGGAATGGATAGTGTGCCATGGGAAGCACGGAATGGACAGTATGCCACGGGGAACATGGAATGAACAGTGTGCCATGGGGAACACGGAATGGATAGTGTGCCATGGGAAGCACGGAATGGACAGTATGCCACGGGGAACATGGAATGAACAGTGTGCCATGGGGAACACGGAATGGATAGTGTGCCATGGGAAGCACGGAATGGACAGTATGCCACGGGGAACATGGAATGAACAGTGTGCCATGGGGAACACGGAATGGATAGTGTGCCATGGGAAGCACGGAATGGACAGTATGCCACGGGGAACATGGAATGAACAGTGTGCCATGGGGAACACGGAATGGATAGTGTGCCATGGGGAACACGGAATGGACAGTGTTCCATGGGGAACACAGAATGGACAGTGTGCCATGGGAAGCACGGAATGGACAGTATGCCACGGGGAACATGGAATGAACAGTGTGCCATGGGGAACACGGAATGGACAGTGTTCCATGGGGAACACAGAA
>NW_025210908.1:13068-21000 GCF_004010195.1 Chiloscyllium plagiosum
AGCGGAGCCCAGTACTCCCAGCACTACCAATTTTCCTAGCATTCCTGTTGCTACCACAAGTAAGTGGAATTATGATTTGGGATTAATGAAAATATGCTTGACATATATTGTGAAAAAAGGAAGTTATCTTACATTGAATAACTGTTTCGTTGTAAATTTTTAGTTATCCTTTATTGTTGTGTATTTCATTTGAAATTTCAGTGCTAAAAGACTTAGGCAGAACTTGTTTAAATGGTGATTTATCTTTGAAGCTTTGAGACTGTTTGTTTAATTTCTGGAAGTCCACTGGTAGCTCTGATCCAGAAGCTTTTACTTCTTGGAAGTTGAATGAATCCAATCATGTGTTGCTTTTAACAAGGGCGTTGGAGCAGATTTTAACCAACTTGTACAAGTTAGTTTAGGTGTTGGCTCAGTTTTGTACAAAATAGTGCAAAGCATAATTGGTTTCCAATCTACACATTGATAATGAGATTTAGTTCATTCTGAAACTGAATTCTGGAGAAATATAAGCAATGTTAATTTACTAATATTAACATTTTGCCTGTAGTAGTATATCTACACTGGCATATGCAATAGTTCTTTGACATCTGCTGAGATCACTGAATAGGTAGGTCAAACCTCTGTTTAACATCTCATCTGAAAGTCAGAACATGCATTGAAACATGTTCCTTTATTATCTGCTGAACTGAAGCATGATCATATGACATGAGGCAAGAACACCTCTGGAAATCTAATTTGGACGACTTTGGCTTGTTTGACTAATTTATTGATTGGGTAAATTAACTGGTGCATTAAGGAACCTTTTGAGGTGTATCTTTTCACTGTTTCAATTCATTTGTGAATGAAATACTTTTTGTTCATTGTTTTGGAACTTAGTACCTATTTGTATTCTTTAGGGCTGTTGTGGTGCAGTTGTGTCCTTACCTCAAGGTCAAGAGGCCCAGGTTCAAGTCTAAAGAGGAAACTTGTTGCACTGTGTCTTTGAACAGGTTCATTGGAAAATGTTCTTTAAATGCTTCAGATGGACTCAGAAAGCAAATAAAATCCTGGCAATCTAGTAGAAAATTGAGAAAAGACTCAGCAGAGCAATCAACATTTGTAGAGAAAGCCTACAAATGATTTTTTTTCAAGATTCATACAATGGAAGAGTTTCCTTTACCGTCTGGCAATAAACTGAGTGGGTTGCACTGCAACAGATTTTTCCATGCCATTGAATTAGGGATGTTTGTGTAACAGTTGCACAATTCTCTATGTGAATAAGTCAAAGTGTTTTAATAATCCAGATCCTAGGCTAAAACTTTGGGGACATGGATTCAAATTCCACTCATTGGTGGAACTTAATGGAATTTGGAAATGAAAGCTAGTATTGACATTATTGACTATGAAACTGTCATCAATGGTCATAAAAACAATCTGGAGGGAAATTTGACATCATTACCTGATCTGGCCTACATGTGAGTCCAAATCCACAGTAAAGTGGCTGCCTGTGAAATGACCTAGTAATCAAATTGGTTCATGAGAAATTTGGAATTGATGATGCGCACTGGCTTCGTCAGCAACTTCCATATCCCATGAAAGAATATGAAAAAGAATCCCTGGAATGCTAACCCCTTTGTTAACTATCACAATATCAAAGATTCCTTTCCATGTATTCATAGATAAAGAGAATATCTACTGATTAAGTGAGTGTGCAAAAGTTTGGATGAGATGGGTTTTACATGATTAAATAAAACTTGTCTGTTTGACTGAAAAGTATGTAGTATGCTTATTAAATGGAGCGAGATTGTAGAACTTAGTGCAGAGTGATTGGAGAGGGGCTTCCTGATGCATGAATCACAGGAAATTATGCAGGTATAGCAAATGATTAAGAAAGTGACTAGAATGTTGCTTTTTATTTCAAAACAAAAGAAATGTGGAATAAAAAATGTACTGGAGAAACTCAGGTCTGGCAGCATCTGTGGAAAGCCAAACAGTTTATGTTTGAAGTTTAATATGAATTCTTCATGACTGAATGGAACTGGAAAATAATACTATTTATGCTTTGATAAAGAGTAAGGAAGAGAAAATGGTGGAAAAAGAGTAAGGAAGTAGAAACAGCTGGTGAGGAGCAAAATACAAAGTGGAATTGCTCATGGTAATAGAAGAGTGATTAAGTTTCAGAGTAGATGTTAATGGTGGGTATGCTTAGTAAAACATTGGTCAGCTCTGTTGAAAGCAGGTATAATCAACATCGAGAACGGTGTTTGAAGTTGTTGAACTCAGATGTTCAGTCCTGACAGCAAGAGCTTAACTGAATGAAAAATGAAGTACTGTTCCTCCAACTTTCATGACTTTGTATGCTATTATCCAAGTTGTTAATAATGGGAATAATTAAGGCTATCACACAGATCCTTGTGAGACACCACTGGTCACATCCTGCCAATTTGAAGACCTACTGATTATCACTACTTTCTGTTGCCTTCCTCTCAACCAATTTTCTAGCCTTGTTAGTAATTTGCTTTCAGTTCCATTTGTTTTTCACTAAGTTAAATGTCGTATTGCTCTTGGGTGCCCAGTTTCCCTTTGTCACTGTAAAATATCTCATTGGTTTTGGTGTCCCTGACAAGATTCCCTTCATAACCCTTTTTAGGAGCTCTAATAAACTGTTTTATGGCCATTTGCTGGTCTTTATATCTTGCCCATTTGGCAAGTTTTCGCATTTTGTAAGCTTTATCTTTTAGTTTTATTCTCACTTATCTCTTTAGTTATCAATGGCACTTTTTTTTTCTCTGTGAAATGGAGCTTCTCAGGGCTGCAAACTAGTTTTGTATTGTGTTCACTGTTTCTTTCGACATCCTCCACAATTCTTCTATTGTTTTAACCATTAGCATATTTTCCTAGTTTTCTGTGGACAGTCTCTGTCTGATCTCATTAAAGTTGGCCTTACCTAAATTTAAAACTCTAGTAAGTAACTGATTCAAGGTTTTTACTTCCAAATTGAAGTATGTCAATATGTCAGTATGTCAATAGTCCAACAAGGGAAGGGGCTTATTGGACCTGGTGTTGGGGAATGAGCCAGACCAGGTGGTAGAAGTTGCAGTGGGGGATTTCTTTGGAAACAGTGACAACAATTCTGTAAGTTTTAGAATACTCGTAGACAAAAATGAGTGGTCCTAAGGGAAGAGTACTAAACTGGGCCAAGGCCAATTATATCAAAATTCAGCAGGAGCTGGGAAATGTAGCTTGGGAGCAGCTATTTGAAGGGAAGTCCACATTTGATATGTGGGCGGCCTTCAAAGATAGTTCAGGATAGACATGTCCCTTTGAAAACAAGGGATAAGGCAAGATTCGTGAACCATGGATAACAGGAGAAATCGTGTGACTAGCCAAGAGGAAAAGGGAAGCGTACATAAGGTCCAGGCAGCTAAGAATAGAACGGGCCTTGGAGAGTAGGACCAAGCAGGGTAAAAGGGGTCATGAAATAACTTTAGTGAGCAGAATTAAGGAGAATCCCAAGGTCTTTTTTTCATATATAAGAAGCAAGAGGTAACTAAAGAAAAACGTTGGTCCGCTAAAGGGTAAGGAAGGAAAGTTGTGTGTCTAACCTGAGAAAATGGGTGAGATTCTCCGTGATTACTTTGCATCAGTGTTCACTGAGGAGAAGGACATGATGAATGTTGCGATTAGAGATAAAAGTTTTATTATTCTGGATCACATTGACATAAGGAGGGACGATGTGTTGGATAGGCTAAAGGAAATTAAGTTGGCCAAATGCCCAGGACCAGATGGGATCTATCCCAGGTTGCTGAAGGAGGCAAGAGAGGAAATAGCTGACAGATATCCTTGTAGTATCTTTAAACATAGGTGAAGTGCTGGAGGACTGCAGGATTGCTCAAAGTACAAGAAAGGTAGTAGGGGTATTCCAGGTAACTACAGACCAGTGAGCCTGACGTCAGTGGTGGGAAAGTTGCCGGAGAAGTTACTGAGGGATAAAATCTACTTGTATTTGGAAAAGAATGGGCGTATCAGTGATAGGCAACATGGTTTTGTGTGGGGGAGATCGTGCCTTGTCAACTTAAGAGTTCTTTGAGGAAGTGACCAAGTTGATAGATGAAGGAAGGACTGTAGATATTATATATATGGACTTTTGTAAGGCATTGAATAAGGTTCCCCATGGTAAACTAATGGTGAAAGTGAAGTCACATTGTGTGCAGGGTGTTCTAGCTCGGTGGATGAACAACTGGTTGAGCAACAGGAGACGGAGAGTTGTAGTTGAAGGGAGTTTCTCGAAAATGGAGAAAGGTGACCAGTGGTGTTCCTCAGGGATCAGTGCTGGGGCCACTGTTATTTGTGATATACATAAATGATCTGGAAGAAGAAATGTTGATCTGATCATTAAGTTTTCAAATGACACGAAGATTGGTGGAGTAGCAGAAAGCATAAGACTGTCAGAGAATACAGGAGAATATAGATAGACTGGAGAGTTGGGTGGAGAAGTGGTAGATGGAGTTCCATCTGGGCAAATGTGAGGTGATGCATTTTGGAAAGTCTAATTCTAAAGCAAACTATACTGTAAACAGAGGAGCCTTGGGAAAAGTTAATGAGCGGAGAGATTTGGGAGTGCAGGTCCATTGTATGCTGAAGGTGGCTGCAAAGGTGGATAGTGTGGTCCAGAAGGCATATGGTATGCTTGCCTTCATTGGACGGGGTATTGAGTATAAGAGCTGGCAGGTCATGTTAAGATTGTACAAGACTTCGGTTCGGCTGCATTTCGAATACTATGTACAGTTCTGGTTACCATATTAGCAAAAGGATGTGGACGCTTTGGAGAGGGTGCAGAGAAGGTTTACGAGGCTGTTGCCTGGTATGGAAGGTGCTCACTATGAAGAGAGGTTGAGTAGGTTAGGATTGTTTTCATTAGCAAAAAGGAGATTGAAGGGGGATCTGATTGAGGTTTACAAAATCATAAAGGGTATAGACAGGGTGGATAGAGATAAACATTTTCTTCGGGTGAGGGATTCAATAATGAGAGGTCATGCGTTCAAGGTGAGAGGAGAAAGGTTTAAGGGGGATACACGCAGAAAGTACTTTACACAGAGGGTGATCAGTGCCTGGAGGTGCCAGTGGAGGCACAGTAGATTCATTTAAGGTGCGTCTGGACAGATGCAGGAGTATGTGGGGAGCAGAGGGATACAGATGCTTAGGAATTGGGTTTAGACAGTATATTTGGAACGACTCAGTATTGGAGGGCCGAAGGTCCTGTTCCTGGGCTGCAAATTTTCTTTGTTCTAAATGTTATATTTGACTCATAATGTGCATGATCACTATTTGATAAATGTTTACGCACAATTAGGTTACTAATTAAACTTGATTGACATTGAAGCTCCCTGCATTAAGCTATTGCTACCTTTAGTTTGTCCAGTTGATATTCAACATGATGTATTACCAATTTTGCATAGTAGGTGATAATATTTATATTTGCCATCTTTAACTCTGGACCCAATGACAGCATGGCATAGGTCAGTGTGGTGATTCCCAGGACCAGTCCCTCCTCATTTTGCTGCTATCTCTGGTATGTCTGATTATGCCAATGGGGTAGGCCTTATTGAAGGATTGTGATATCAGAGACTGGAACATTGGCTGAAATTTATAATTTCGTGCTAAAGACTTATTTTAGCTGACAAATTAGTGAGAATATGATTTCCCTTGTGAAAGATTGAAATTTTCGAGACAAAAATCAAGTTCAGTGATGTGTCCCTGAATGTGTCTTGATCTGATTTTCAGCACGATAAAAAACCAGGGCTGAACCACTTGAATCATTTGGGGTTCTGGGTGATCTTTTAGGTTCAATTACATGGAATATATCTTTTGTACTGCTTCAAGTGTCTGCCTTTCATAGGATCATAGAATCCTATAGTGTGGAAACAGGCCATTCGGCCTATTGAGTAAACACCGAGCCTCTGAAGAGTAGCTCATCCAGACCCATTCCCCTACCCTATCCCTGCAACACTACATTTCCCATGGTTAATCCACCTAACCCAAACGTTACTGGATACTATGGGCAATTTAGCATGGCCAATGCTCCTAGGAGAAAGTGAGGACCGCAGATGCTGGCGATCAGAGTCAAGAGTGTGGTGCTGGAAAAATGTAGCAAGTCAGGCAGCATCCGAGGAGCAGGAGAATCGACGGTTCAGGCAAAAGCCCTTCATCTGGAATGAGGTTTGTGAGCCAAGGGGATAGAGAGATAAATGGGAGGGGGATGGGTATGGAGGAAAGGTAACGGAGAGTGTGATAGGTAGATAGAGGTGGGGGCAATGGTGATAGGTGTGAAGGGAGATGGATAGGTAGGACAGGTCATGAGGGCAGTGCCAAGTTGGAAGGTTGGAACTGCAGTAAGGTGGCGAGGAGGGAAAATGAAGCTAGTGAAGTCCACATTGATGCCGTGTGGTTGGAGGGTCCCAAGGTGGAAGATGTGGCATTCTTCCTCCTGGCATCGGGTGGTTAGGGTGCGGTGGTGGAGGAGGCCCAGGACCTGCATGTCCTTGGTGGAGTGGGGGTGGGGGAGGGGGAGGTGTGTGTGTGTGTGCGCGCGTGTGGGGTTGGTTGGTGCAAGTGACCCGGGCATGTTCTGTGAAGTGCTGTGCAAGTACGTGTCCTGTCACCCCAATGTAGAGGAGACCACATTGGTAGCAACAGACACAGTCAATTACGTGTGGAAGTTCAGATAAAACTCTGCATGTAGAAGGCTCCTTTTGGGCCTCGGACAGAGGTGAGGGGGGAGGTGTGGGTGCAGGTTTCGCAATTCCTGCGGTGGCAGAGGAAGGTGCCGGGAGGGGAGGGTGGTTTGATGGGTGCGGACCTAATGAGTGTGTCACAGAGGGAATGGTCTTTGTGGAAAGTAGATGGGGTGGGGAGGGAAATATATCTCTTGTGGTGGGGTCTGTTTGTAGGTGGCGGAAATTGCGGAGGATGATGCGATGTATACAGAGGTTGGTGGGATGGAAGGTGAGGACCAAGGGGCTTCTGTCCTTGTTGCAGTTGGAGGGGTGGGGTTCAAGGGCAGAGGTGAGGGAAGTGGATAAAATGCACTGAAGGGCATCATTGACCACGTAGGAGGGGGAATTGCGGTTTTTGAACAAGGAGGCCATCTGCTGTGTTCTGTGGTGGAACTTGTCCTGGGAGTAGAATGCGCCTAACCTACATATCTTTGGACTGTGGGAGAAAACTGGAGCACCTGAAAGAAATCCATGCAAACACTGAGGATGTGAAAACTCCACGTAGTTGCCTGAGAGTGGAATCAAACTGGGTCCCTGGTGCTGTGTGGCAGCCATACTAACTACTGTGCCATTATGCCCTTTGTTTTATTGTATGGAGCAAAGACAGTTCTACATTGACACAGATCTCCTGACAACTGAGGTCAACAACCCATAGGAACACACTGCAGCATTTCTTTTACTAAATATAAGATGACAGCCATGCATAATGTGCAAAATGTATATCATATGGTCATAAAGACAAGTAACTGGAGTTGCAATGATCAGTCCTGGCTCTTAATTCTACCTTTGGCTTTTGTCTAGCGTCTGTGAATCATGTAAATAATTCTGCACAAAGCTGGTAGTTTGGGTGGAGAGAAATTATCAGAAAAAATGGTAATTTGAGTAGTATTTGTTCTGATACAATGTGTTACAATAGGTAGAGTCTTAGACTTCACCTGAAGTTGCATCATTAAGTTCTTTTATTTTCTATCAGTGTTTCAGATTTGTTGAGCTAAATTCTTCAGGATAAATTTTTGTCTTGAATTTTATTTTTCTCAGGTCAACCAAGCAACATGTTGCTCGTGAACCACAGTGATGGATTAGTACAGATTGCTTCTGGGCCTCAGCAAGCAACTCAACAGAATGGCTTTCCAACACAACCAGCAACCTACCATCACAGTAAGGAAACAGTATTTGA
>NW_025210909.1:0-1068 GCF_004010195.1 Chiloscyllium plagiosum
TAGAATCGAAAAGTGTGGCACTGACGGAGGAGCAGGAGAGTATATATTTTGGGCATAAACCCTTCATCAGAAATGTCTCTTTCTTGGTCAGTGCATTGAGTGCAGGAGTTGGGAGGTCATGTTGCAGCTGTACAGGATATCGGTTAGGGCACCTTTGAAATACTGCGTTGAATTCTGGTCTCCATCCCTCTCTCACGCTCTCCCCATCTTCCCCCTCCCCCCTCCAATCCTCACTCTGATCCCTCCCTCTCTGTCCCCCTGGCCCTGGGGATAGTGACATTCTACCTACACATACACGAATTGAATTAAATTGATTGTCACGTGTACCAAGGCACTGTGAAATGCTTTGTCTTCCGGGCAATACAGGCAGATCACAGAGTTAAGTAAATTATAGATAAACAGCGGCAAAAACAAACACACAGGTACAGGCGAATGTTAAGTGCTTGTGAGTCCATTCAGTGCTCTAACAACAGTAGGGTAGAAACTGTTTTGAAAGGGTCTCTTTCTTGTTTGGTGCAGTGAGTACAGGAGTTGGGAGGACATTGGTTAGGACTACTTTGGAATACTGCACCGAATTCTGGTCTCCCTCCCGGTATCGGGGAAACCTCACTCTCTCCAGCGTATATCTCCTGGGCCAGGAGTTGGGGAGACAGGGAGCCAGGGGGAATATAGGATCTGGGGTAGGGAGGAGCCGGAACAGGGAGCAGGGAAAGATGGAGAACCCCGGACAGTTTGGGGATGGGGGGGGGGGGTGGAGGGAGGTGGGGAAAGGTCGAGAGAGTTAGGAATTTGGTGGTGGGGGGTGGGGAGAAACGGGAGTCAGTCCCCATACCTCAACAACCACCGACTCAGTGGTATCCACTGACAGCTGGGGAGTAGTCGTTCCACCAGGATCTGTGTAGCCCAGAGCTGTCTGTGATGCTCTTTGCAAGTGTATAGGCATCAATGTGAGCTGATCAATGCAATCACTGTGTGACCTCTCTCCATGTCTCTCTCTCTCTCTCTCTCTCGTTCTTTCTCTCTCTCTATGTGTCTCTCCATTTCACAAATCCCATCTGTCTCTCTCCC
>NW_025210909.1:2064-5395 GCF_004010195.1 Chiloscyllium plagiosum
AGGGGGAGGGGGTCAGGGGGAATTCCCAGGAGGTGGGGGGGTGTGTCCAGGTGAAGGGAGAGAGGGACCAGGAGGTGGATACACCAAGTGGGGAGGGTGGGAGTCCAAGAGGAGGAGGGGGGGGACCCGGACGGGGACACCGCAGGGATGGAGGACGGTGAGCGGCTCGCTGCACCCCCGCCCCGGGCCGACGCCCCGTTCACCTGCGCCACCTGCGGCGACGAGTTCAGCCGCTCGCACGCCCTCCAGCAGCACCTCCGGGTCCACGCCGGGCAGCGGGCGATTGGGGAGATGAGCTTCACCCGAGCCGAGGCCGTCTCCTCCCGGGGCCAGTGTAACCGCGGTGAGAGGCTGGCGGTCTGCGATGTCTGCGGCAAGGGCTTCACCGTGGCCGCCCTGCTGGCCAGGCACCAGGCCTCGCACACCGGCCGCCAGCCCCTCGAGTGCGGGCTCTGCGGCAAGACCTTCGCCCTGGCGGAGAACTGCGGCAGGCACCGGCGCCTCCACCTGGCGGAGGCCCAGAGTTACCGCTGCGATGCCTGCACCGCCTGCTTCCCCCTGGCCGAGCAGCTGGTGAGGCACCAGAGGAGCCACGGCCCCCGCGAGTCCTTCGTCTGCCCGACGTGCGGCAAGGGCTTCACCCAGCAGCGCTTCCTGCAGTGGCACATGCCCGTCCACGCCAACTCCGCCGTGGGGCCCTCCAACTCCTCCGCCGTGGGGCCCTCCGCCTCTGGACCGAGACACTCCTCCGCCGTGGGGCCCTCCGCCTCTGGACCGAGGCACCCCTCCGCCGTGGGGCCCTCCGCCTCTGGACCGAGGCACCCCTCCGCCTCTGGACCCTCCGCCTCTGGACCGAGGCACCCCTCCGCCGTGGGGCCCTCCGCCTCTGGACCGAGGCACCCCTCCACCGTGGGGCCCTCCGCCTCTGGACCGAGGCACCCCTCCGCCGTGGGGCCCTCCGCCTCTGGACTGAGACACCCCTCCGCCGTGGGGCCCTCCGCCTCTGGACTGAGACACTCCTCCGCCGTGGGGCCCTCCGCCTCTGGACCGAGGCACTCCTCCGCCTCTGGACTGAGATACTCCTCCGCCGTGGGGCTCACCAACTCCTCCGCCGTGGGGCTCACCAACCCATCCGCCTCTGGACCGAGACACTCCTCCGCCGTGGGGCTCTCCAATCCCTCCGCCTCTGGACTGAGACACTCCTCCGCCATGGGGCTCTCCAACCCCTCCGCCTCTGGACCAAGACACTCCTCCGCCGTGGGGCTCTCCAACCCCCGCCTCTGGACCAAGACACTCCTCCGCCGTGGGGCTCTCCAACCCCTCCGCCTCTGGACCGAGACATTCCTCCGCCGTAGGGCTCACCAACTCCTCCACCGTGGGGCTCTCCAACCCCTCCGCCATGGAGCTCACCAACTCCTCCGCCTCTGGACCGAGACATTCCTCCGCCGTAGGGCTCACCAACTCCTCCGCCGTGGGGCTCTCCAACCCCTCTGCCTCTGAACCGAGACAGTCCTCTGCCCTGGGGCTCTCCGACCCCTCTGTCTCTGGGCCGACACATGCCTCCACCGTGGGGCTCTGCAATTCCTCCGCCTCTAGACCGATGTACTCCTCCATGCTGGGGCTGTCTGAGTCCTCCGTCTCTGGACCGGCGCATCTCTCCACCGTGGGGCTCTCCAACTCCTCTGTCTGTGGACCAATACCTTCCTCCGCGGTGGGGCTGTCAAACACCTCCGTCTCTGAACCGACACGCTTCTCCACCGTGGGACTCTCCCAATCCTCTGTCACTGGGTGGTCCTTGACTGTGAACCCTGCGGCAAGACTCAGTTCTATCTTCTCCGCCGTGGGACCTTGCTCATCCCCCTCCTCCTCCACGGTGGAGCCCCTGACCATCCTGGGCCCTTCCTCCACTAAGGGATCATCCGTTAGCTCCACTATGGGGTCCTGCTCCAATGTGGAGCCTTCCTCCTCCGCCACGAGGCCATTGTCCCCCATGGATTCCACCTCCACCACGAGGCCCACCTTTGCCAAGGGGCCCACCTCCACCGCGGGGCCACAATCCTCGGTAGAGGCCACCTCCATCGTGGGGCCCACCTCTACCGTGGGGCCACCATCCTCGGTGGAGGTCACCTCCACCGTGGGGCCACAATCCTCAGTAGAGGCAAACTCCGTCGTGGGGCCCAGCTCCACTGCAGAACCCACTTCTGGCATGGGGCCCAACTCCGTCGTGGAGCCCAACTCCACTGTGGAGCCCACCTCCATCGTGGGGCTCAACTCCACTCTGGAGCCCACTTCTATCGTGAGGCCCACCTCCATTGTGGGGCCCACTTCCACTGCGGGGCCCACCTCCATCATGGGGCTCAACTCCACTCCGGGGCCCACCACCATCGTGGGGCTCAACTCCACTGCGGGGCCTGCCTCTATCGTGAGGCCCACCTCCAGTGCGGGGCCCACCTCCACTGCGGGGCCTGCCTCTATCGTGAGGCCCACCTCCATCGTGGGGCCCACTTCCACTGCGGGGCCCACCTCCACTCCGGGGCCCACCTCCATCGTGGGGCTCAACTCCACTGCGGGGCCTGCCTCTATCGTGAGGCCCACCTCCATCGTGGGGCCCACCTCCATCGTGGGGCCCACCTCCACTGCGGGGCCTGCCTCTATCGTGAGGCCCACCTCCATCGTGGGGCCCACCTCCACTGCGGGGCCTGCCTCTGACCCGGCGATGACCTCTGCCGTGGGACCCTCGTGCCCCAGGGCGGAGCAGCGCCTGCCCTGTGGAGCGTGCGGAGCTTCATTCAGTCGGTCCCAGGCCCGCGCGCAGCACGGGCGTGTCCACCGACAGCAGCAGGTCGTCCCGCCAGGTGGGGCCTGCCCCCCATCCCAGGATCCCGCCCGGGGCCAGGTCTACTCCTGCCCAGCCTGTGCCAAGGCGTTCGCCCAGCCCCACTACCTGCGCTGGCACATGAAGCTGCATCGACCCCTGGCTGCGCCCGACACCCCCCCCCACTGTGACGGAGCCAACTCCTTCATCTGCGACTGGTGTGGGGGCAGCTTCCGGCTTTGGGAAAACTTCCAGAGGCACCGGAAACTTCACCGGCAAAGGGAGAGCGGCTCCGTCACCGCCATCATCCAGCCTGCTCCCAGCAACTGAGGCCCCAGCAGACAGACACGGGGAGAAAGAGGGAGACAGACAGGCGAGGAGAGAGGGATAGGGAGACGGGGAGGGGAAGGGAGAGGGAGGGAGTCAGAGAGAGAGAAGTGGGCATGTGGTGCGAGAGACAGACAGAGGGGGAGTGACAGAGAGAGCGACTGGGGATAGGAAGAGACTGGGGGCAGT
>NW_025210909.1:5536-14565 GCF_004010195.1 Chiloscyllium plagiosum
GGACAGACAGAGAGAATGGGGACAGGGAGAGAGAGAGACTGGGAATTGGCAGAGACACTCGGGACAGACAGAGAGAATGGGGACAGGGAGAGAGAGACTGGGAATTGGCAGAGAGAGAGAGATTGGGGACAGGGAAAGAGAGAGAGACTGGGAATTGGCAGAGAGAGCGAGAGAGAGATTGGGGGCAGGGAGAGAGAGAGATTGGGGACAGGGAAAGAGAGAGAGACTGGGAATTGGCAGAGAGAGCGAGAGAGAGATTGGGGGCAGGGAAAGAGAGAGATTGGGGACAGGGAAAGAGAGAGAGACTGGGAATTGGCAGAGAGAGCGAGAGAGAGATTGGGGGCAGGGAAAGAGAGAGATTGGGGACAGGGAAAGAGAGAGAGACTGGGAATTGGCAGAGAGAGCGAGAGAGAGATTGGGGGCAGGGAAAGAGAGAGATTGGGGACAGGGAAAGAGAGAGAGACTGGGAATTGGCAGAGAGAGCGAGAGAGAGATTGGGGGCAGGGAAAGAGAGAGATTGGGGACAGGGAAAGAGAGAGAGACTGGGAATTGGCAGAGAGAGCGAGAGAGAGATTGGGGGCAGGGAAAGAGAGAGATTGGGGACAGGGAAAGAGAGAGAGACTGGGAATTGGCAGAGAGAGATTGGAGACAGATGGAGAGTGTCTGGGGGACAGACTGACAGAATGTGCCTGTGAGCATTCCGGATTTTCGATGCTCTATGTCTCCCAATGTTCTGATCAGAAATGGAGCATTACATGGCCCACTCAGTTGACAGTCCAGGAATCTGATTCCCAGCAAGGACACCAGCTGAAGTGAAGTGCCGGTGGGAAAGGGGCTTTACATGTTGCTGAGTGACAGACCCCATCAGATAGTGACCCATTGCATTGTGTACGAGGTGAACTGTGGTCAACAACATTCTCTGTTACTTAACTTAGTGTCCAGGACACTCTTACAACTGATACAATAATAAACTTCATTTGTACCGGGCTGTACCTAACTCAGTGCAGTCCCTGTGCTGGGAGTGTTTGATGGGGGGAATGGCGTAGAGGGAACTTTCCTCTGTACCTAACTCAGTGCAGTCCCTGTGCTGGGAGCTGTACCTAACTCAGTGCAGTCCCTGTGCTGGGAGTACTTGATGGAGACGGATTTGTTTATGTATCTGCCCATTCATTAGAATTGTATTTCATTTAGAAGTGATTGTGAATTGATGGGTTTTTTTTTCCCTCAGGCTAATGTGGAAACTATATCGATGTCTCAGTTTTGTTCACTGCCTGATTAAAGAGCTGCAATAAACTGTGTCATTAGAGGGAGCAGTTTCTGCTGACTGTGTGTGTCTCTCTCTCTGATATCAATCCAATTCCGAATGGTGAGTGGCTCAGAAGGAAACATGCAGGGGGTCATCTCCCCATGTATCTGCTGCCCTTGTCCTTCTAGATGGGTTTGGATCTTTTGGTGACTTCCTGCAGTGCATCTTGTGGATGGTACACCCTGCTACTACTGAATGTCACCGGTGGGGAGAGTGGATATCAGTGGATGGGGGGGGGGGCAATCAATCGTGGGCTGCTTTGTCCTGGATGATGTCGAGCTTCTAGAGTTTTGTTGGAGCTGGCCTCCCGTCCAGGCAAATGGGGAGTATTCCCTCACACTCCTGACTTGTGCCTTGTAGATGGTGGGAGAGGCTTTGGGTGGAGTCAGGAGGTGAGTTACTTGCTTCAGTATTCCCAGCCTATGATCTGATCTTGTAGCCACTGTATTGATATGGCTGGTCAATGGTAGCCCCCAGGATATTGATAGTGGGGAGACTCCTGATGGTAACAACATTGAATGTCTGGGGGTGGTGGTGGTTAGATTCTCTCTCAATGGCAGTCCCCGGGATGTTGATAGTGGCTGTAGGTGGGTGGGGGGGGTCAATGATGGTAACACCATTGAACATCAAAAGGCAATGGTTAGATTGTCTGTAACTGCTTCTGTACCTGTGGGAGTGGCGAATGGAGCTGAACTTTGTGGTAACCATCAGTGGACACCCCACGTTTGACCTTACAATGGAGGGAAGGTCATTGATGAAGCAGCTGAAGATGGTTGGGCCTAGGACACTCCCCTGAGGAACTCCTGCAGGGATGTCCTGGAACTGAGATGACTGACCTCCAACAGCCACAACCACCTTCCTGTATGCCAGGTATGATTCCAACAGCAGAGGGTTACTCCCCGATATCCATTAATTCCTTGATGCCAACTTGGTCAAATCCTGCCTGCGGGGGCAAAGATAGTCAGTCTCACATCACTTGTTCTATCTCTCTCGGAGCTCTGTCTGTCACTGACCTTTCTCTCTGACCCACCTACCCTCTCTGTTCTCAACAACAATTGACAGTCAAGGGGTCAGCACACTACAACGACTCCTGATGGTCAGAATGATGGTGCAGGTTCACGGGGAGAAGGCAGGGGAGTGGGGTTGGGGGAAAAATCGGTGTGTTATCTGGACGTGAGGGGGCTAAATGGTTCAGCCCCCTTGCTCCCATGTGTGAGTGAGTGAATTCTGAAGCATGCGCTCTGACAGAGAGAGAGAGACGTGGACACAGAGGGAGAGGGCAGTGCCAACAACGGAATATGCACTCTGATCGAGGGAGTGGACTACGCACACCCCATCAACCACACTTTCCCAGCCTCAACTGCCCTCTCTCCATTTATCCCAGCCAGAGAGGGGGGAGCTGGGAGTGTTCACACAAGGTCTCTACGACACCAATACCATCAGCAAAGAAAGTACCCTCAAACTACTAGATCCTGGCCTCACAACCCACTTCACCTTCACTGGCCGGGGATACAGATAAACCAATGGGATACCCATGGCATCACGGATATCAGGACTAATAGTAGCTGTGGTCATGCTAAGACGAGAATGGACAGCACTGCCCACTATCCAGTCTAAACTGTTGATCCACTGTGTAGATTACACCTTTGTCAGTACCAAACGCGCACAGCTAGAGGAAACCCAGAAACAACACCTTTACCTGCATAAAATTCATCAATGCAGAAAGGGAATAACAATCAAATCCACTTCCTGGATGGAACAGGTGAGCGCAAGGCCATTGGGGAGCTCTACACCAAATGTTTACAGGTAGACCATCCGCTCAGACCAAGTGCTCAACAACAACAGAGAACCATGGAGCTGCATCAGAACATTATTCAGGTGAGCCACAACATACTGCCAGCAGGCAGGAACTATGCAGAGCAGCAGAGGAACATCTACACAGCATCTTCAGAAACAAAGGGCACCTAAAAACGATAGTCCGACGATACCTACACGATAGACCACAACAGGAAGACACAGCACACCCAGACACGCTGACCACCCTGCCGTACATTATGGACAGATCAGAAATGACCAGCAGATTCCTGCAATCCTTGGGTATCATGACAGCCCGCATACCAACTACCACAATATGACAGCTACTAACAAACATAAAAGAATCCCACATCCACAACCAACGGGATAAATATTATTTACAAAACACCATGTCAGTGGGGGGGAGGGCACGGTGGCTCAGTGGGTAGCACGGCTGCCTCACAGTGCCAGGGTCCCAGGTTTGATTTTCAGCCTCGGCCGACTGTCTGGGTGGAGTTTGCACATTATCCCCGTGTCTGCGTGGGTTTCCTCCGGGTGCTCCGGTTTCCCCCCACATTCCGAAGATGTGCAGGTCAAGTGAATTGGCCATTGCTAAATTGCCTGTAGCGTTAGGTGCATTAGTCAGAGGGAAATGGGTCTGGGTGGGTTACTCTTCAGAAGGTCGGTGTGGACTGGTTGGGCTGAAGGGAATCTAATCTAAAGACTGCCAAAAGGATTACATGGGTCAAACAGGAAGGAGATTAGCTACCAGGGTACATGAACACCAACTAGTCACCAAGAGACATGACCAGCTATCATTAGTATCCATACACATGAAGAAGGGCTTATGCCCGAAACGTCGATTCTCCTGTTCCCTGGATGCTGCCTGACCTGCTGCGCATTTCCAGCAACACATTTTCAGCTCCACACACATGGACAATGAAGGACACCAATTCGACTGGGACGACATATCCATCCTGGGACAGGCCAACCAGAAACAAGCACGGGAATTTCTGGAAACCTGACACTCAACGTGGAACTCCGTTACCAACGTGTAGAGTTGGACCCCCTTATCCCAACCACTGAGAAACAGAACCAGCAACAAAACCCAGACTCCACCAAAAACACCACCAACCCCAGGCATACAGGTAGCAAGCAGGACAGAACCCCAATGCTTCACAGGAGGCTCACTGGTAATGTTACCTCATTAAAACACAGGGTAAACCCTTCTGCTAATTTGACCCAGACCCACAGAAAAGCTCACCTCGCCTTGTAATCTGTTAAAGTCCGATTGACCAAGAACTACCAATATCCTTCAATGTAAAAGAAAAACATTGACAATTTATTCTTTAACTCCGAGAACCACAACAACATTAAACAACTATCCTCCTTTGTCTGATCAATTTATCTATCTCCCACTCTACAACAATATACTGATCCAATAACCCCCAGATTAAGTTTACAAAAAAAAAAGTCAAATGTCAAAAGCAGCCAGTTGTCGGTGTTCACTTGATTTCTTTGTCTGTACTTTCTTGGGTCTGCTGCTTCACAAATTTTATATGAAAAGATACCTTTCAGACAGAGGCTCTGCAGGCTGTATTTTCATTGATGCTCTTTGCTGTTCTGGCTAACTGTTCAAAATGCCTGATTTTATTTACCCCAAAACATCAGACCGTCTCGTTGGTTTGATGTCATCCAAACATTAAAATTCAAATTCGATTGGATTTTGGTATCTTGGGGCATAATTTAATCTGATTGGCTAAGTTCGAATTTGTTGTGTACCATGGCAACATAGCTTCAGCTATTTGTGTCACAAACAAATGTTATAGAGTCATACAGAATGCAAACAGACCCTTCAGCCCAACCTGTCCATGCAGACCAGATATCCCAACTCAATATAGTCCCACCTGCCAGCACCTGGCCCATATCCCTCCAAACCCTTCCTATTCATATACCCATCCAGATACCTTTTAAATATTGCAATTGTACCAGCCTCCATCCTCTGGGAGCTCATTTCATACATGTATTACCCTCGGAGTTAGGTCTCTTTTATATCTTTCTCCCCTCACCCTAAAGCTATGCCCTCTAGTTCTGGACTCCACCACCCCAGGGATAGGATATATAGGCAAAGTCTTTTCCCTGGGGTGGAGGAGTCCAGAACTAGAGGGCATAGGGTTTAGGGTGAGAGGGGAAAGATATAAAAGAGACCTAAGGGGCAACGTTTTCATGCAGAGGGTGGTACGTGTATGGAATGAGCTGCCAGAGGATGTGGTGGGGGCTGGTATAATTGCAACATTTAAGAGGCATTTGGATGGGTATATGAATAGGATGGGTTTGGAGGGATATGGGCTGGGTGCTGGCAGGTGGGACTAGATTGGGTTGGAATATCTGGTCAGCGTGGACGGGTTGGATCGAAGGGTCTGTTTCCATGCTGTACATCTCTATGACTAAATGCGATGAGAACACATAGATGTTTGTTGACGCGATAGCCTGAAGGGAGTCTCTCCTTGTTGTGGCAACGATCCCAGGGGGCTGCTTCCTTGTCCCACCCTGAAGAGGGATTCCATCTCTACTCTACTCAGTCGAGATGTTTTCCTGTTTCTGGAGGTAATCTGTTCCCACAACAAATATCCAGTAGGATGCTCACTAACACACCCACTCCCCCCGACAGTTAAATTGACTCCACCTTCCCAGATCCGATGAGCCCTCCATTCCATTCCCCAGTCTCTCATCAGTTCCAGCGATGTCACCTTCCACCCTCGTGTCTCTGATTCGAGTCCCGCTCCCCCAGTAAAACAGATCTCCCCTCCCCTGCCAGCATTGTGCAGGGACCGTTCCATCCCTGACTGTTCAAATCCTCCCATCTCTCCCGAAGCTTCCTCACACCCCTCAGTGTCGCGAGCAGGCTAAAGCAATTCAACATGTCCAGAATGGCTCTGACCAATTTTTATGTGATGCATTATAGAACGCATCCTATTCCAGATACAGCACAACGCAGCAACTGCTCTGCCCGAGACAGCGAGAAACTAGAGAGGTGTGAACGCAGCCAACATAATCTAAGACCCCCTCCCATCATGGTGATACAGACTTCCACCCTCTTCCATCAGGCAGAAGGTACACACGTTTGAAACCCTGGACCATTTAATTCAAGGACAACGTCTTCCCCGCTGTTGTCAGACTTATGAACAGACCTCTCATGTATTAGAGTTGATCTTTCTCTGTTCCTTCTCTGTAGCTGTAACACTATGTTCTGTGCACTGTCCCATCACCCTGGTGTACTCACGTAAGGTATGAGCTGCTAGGATAGCACACAAAATAATACTTTGCACTGTCTCTTAGGATGTGACCGTAATAATTCCAGAAAGTGCAACATTTGCTCACTCGCCAAGGTCCCAGACACACCCTCCAAGTGAAGCAGCCTTTCACTTGTACATCATTCGATCTGCATTGCCTGCTTGCAATGCCATCTCCTCCATGTTCAGTGACATCAAACACACACTGGGTGACCGCTTTGCAGAGCTCCCCCGCAGGAATGACTGCCCGGTGCCCGGCCCTTTCGATAAACAGCCTTGCCCTCACTATTTTCCCACTAGACACAGAGCATAGAATAGCACTGATGATGGACTGGAGTGGACAAAGTTAAAAAAAATCACAACACCAGGTTATCGTCCAACAGATTTATTCGGAAGCACTAGTTTTCGGAGCGCTGCTCCTTCGTCAGGTGGTTGTGGACTCAGAATTTATAGCAAAAGATTATGGTATCAAGCAACTGAAATGTAACATTAGCATAGCACAGGAAGAGGCCCCTTTAGCCCACAATGTTGTGCCGAACATGCCTAAATTAAACTAAACCCTTCTGCATGCCCTTGGTCCAATTCCTTGCACATTCATGTGCTTGTCTGAAAGTTACTTAAACGCCCCTATTGTATCTGGCTGCACCATCACCCCGGACAGTACCTTCCAGAGACCTACCACGATATGTAAAACATTTGCCCCTCACATCGCTTTTGGACTTTGCAACTCTCACCTTAAGTGGACCCACCATAATATTAGACATTGCAACTTTGGGAAAAAGATATAACTGTTCAACCCTACGTACGCCTCTCATAATTTCATAGACTTTGTAAAGTCTCCCTTCATCCTCTACAGCTACAGAGAAACACAACCCCAGTTTTTCTGGCCTCTCCTTATAGCTCACACCCTCTAATCCAGGCAGCATCCTGGTAAACCTCCTCGGCATCCTCTCCAAAGCCTCCACGCAATACTCCAAGTGCAGCCTAACCAAAGTCTTATGAAGATGCAACAGAACATCCTGACTCAATGCCTCGACCAATAAAGACATGCATGCCCTAGTCCTCCTTTCCCACCCTATCTACTTGCATCACTATTTTCAGGGAGCTAGGGACTTGAACCCCAAGTTTCCTCTGTACATTATGACCTCCCTGATGTGACATTGAGTTAGAAACCAGAGTGCAATCTAATGGTTTTTTTGTTTAAAACAACTATTTTTCCACATCAGTCATTCACACCTATTGGACATCTCAATCACTCCTTTTACCATCATTGGCACGCCCGGTGTCTTCTGCTCCAGGCTTCGCTGCAATCTGTTGTACTCACTCATCCCCACCGCCACCAACTCGATCAGCAGTGTAAAAGAATTCCAGCTCCGTCTAATTCAGGAGGAGGCAGATCGGATTTGAAACATCAACTCTGCATCTTTTTCCACAGGTGCTGCCAAACCTGACTGGATTCCCCAGCGATCGCAGCTTTCATTTCACATCTGCAGAATTTACCTTTCACAGGAGAGGACAGGGAGGCCAAGCAGCAGCAGCAGAGAACAGCCACTGCTCTGTCAAGATGAAGGGACCTGGAGCAGCCCGGTTGTGATGTTCAGGGAGCCGCACGTCATCCAGTATAAATAGTGAAACTTGGGTGGAGTTTGTCCAGACCAGTCAGGGCAAGATAGCATGGGAGCAGGCAGAGAAGTCTTTACTGAAAGCAATTTTCAGTCAGACCCCAGTAATGAGTACACTTTGTAGTGTTAACTGGACTGCCATTTTAAATATTGTCACTTAAATCATCATCTTAGATGGTCAGTTTCCAACCCAAATGTCTCACGTACACCGCTCCCCAGTCTCCACATCCCCCTCGGTTAGATCGCACTCGGAGCACCGGGCACAGTTCCCCAGTCTCCGCATCCCTCTCGGTCAGACCCACACTCGGAGCACCGTGCACAGTTCCCCGGTCTCCCCTCGGTCAGACCTGCACTCGGAGCACCGTGCACAGTTCCCTGGTCAGACCCCACACTCGGAGCACTGTGCACAGTTCCCCGGTCTCCCCTCGGTCAGACCTGCACTCGGAGCACCGTGCACAGTTCCCCGGTCTCCCCTCGGTCACTCGGAGCACCGTGCCGTGAATGTCCCGACCGCACCACAAACCACAACCCTGCAGCAAACGGCTTTTGGTTATCTTCGCTTTTATTCAGAACTACTCCCCCCTTGTTCCAGAAACCCGTTCACGGGCGACGGGGCGAGAGATAAAGAGCGAGACAAAACGCGCTGCTTTCAATAACCGCCACAACAGAGACCCGCGCACGTTGACCTCCGCTCGCCAAGTTCGACAAACTCCACACCCCTCCCACCGTCCGCTTGGCCAACGCCCAGACCAGAGTCGGGGGGCGGGGGGGGGGGGTTAACACTGGCCCTCTTAACCGACCTGGACAAGCACACTCACTTCAAATAAAAATACCCAACTAAACGCGGCCACGTCCTGGTTTAGACTGCACAGGGTCTTGGGGAGAAGGTGGGGGAGCGGGTACTGGAGTGCCATCCGGATGGGAAAGGAGGTGGGGACTGGGTGGGGAATCGGAGAGTTATCCGGATGGGAAGGCGGCGAGGGAATTGGGGGCAATTGGAGCGTTATCTGGACG
>NW_025210909.1:14925-17074 GCF_004010195.1 Chiloscyllium plagiosum
CCCCCCCCAACCCCCCCCCCCCGCTCGCTGACCACGCGGAGCTGCCGTCAGACGTGCGAGCGCTGGTGCACGGACAGCGAGGAGGAGGTGGAGTAGGACTTGGAGCACAGCGCACACTGGAAGGGCTTCTCGCCGGTGTGGATGCGCCGGTGGTTGAGGAGGCTGGAGGACTGGGTGAAGGCCTTGTCGCAGGTCTCGCACTTGAAGGGCTTCTCGCCGGTGTGGATGCGCTGGTGGTTGAGCAAGGTGGAGAGCTGGGTGAAGGAGCGCTCGCACACCTCGCACCGGTGCGGCTTCTCGCCCAGGTGGATGCGCTGGTGGTTGAGCAGGGTGGAAAGCTGGGTGAAGGAGCGCTCGCACAGCTCGCACTGGAAGGGCTTCTCCCCAGTGTGCGTGCGCTGGTGCTTCAGCACGTCCGACGACTGGTTGAAGGAGCGGCCGCACGTCTGGCAGCGGAAGGGCTTGGACCCGGCGCTGGGAGCTCGCCGCTGGCCTGCCTGCCGATCCTCCTCCTCCTCACGGTGCTGGTGCTGCCTGTGCCGGGCCAGCTGCGCCGGGTTGCCGAAGCTCTTGAGGCAGGCAGCGCACTGGAAGGGGCTCTCAGCGGCGTGGACCCGCCGGTGCTTCAGCAGCTTGGAGGAGGTGCCGAACGACTTGCCGCAGGCGCTGCAGCGGTAGGGCTGCTCCCCGTCGTGGACGCGCCGGTGCATGGCCAGCGAAGAGTCGTAGGCAAAGCGCCGGTGGCACACGTCGCACTCGTAGGGGCGGTCGCCAGCGTGGGTGCGCCGGTGCACGGCCAGCTCTGCCGGCTCAGAGAAGCCCTCGCGGCACACATCGCACAGGAAGGGCCGGTCGCCGGCGTGCGTGCTCTGGTGCAGCAGCAGCTTGGACGAGGTGCTGAAGGTCTCGCCGCACACCTGGCACCGGTGAGGGGAGGGCCGGCGCCGGGAGGGGGCGGGCGGGGGCGCGGCTGGCTTCTCCGGTGACGCCTTGGACGCCGCGGCGGCCGCCGCAGCGGAGGACGACCGGGTGCGGCGGGACACCTTCTCCACTACCTTGGCTCGGGCATGCACCCTCTGGTGGGCCAGCAGGGCGGAGGGCTGGGCGAAGGAGCGCCCGCACTGACCGCAGGAGTGGGGCCGCTCACTGGCGTGGCTGCGGCAGTGCGCCTGCAGGTCCGAGGCCTGGCCGAAGGACTTGCTGCAGACCGGGCAGCAGTGCAGCCCGCTGTCCAGGTGGAGGCGCTCGTGCACCAGGAACCAGGAGAGCTGCAGGAAGGACTTGTGGCACAGGGAGCAGGTGAAGGGCCGGCCTTTGGTGTCGGCGCCCGGGGAGCGCGGTGGGGTGGTGGGGGAGCCCGGTGCCCCCGCCGTCTCCCCGTCCTGAGGGTCCGGCTCCTCCTCTTCCTCCTCAGATTCCTGCGTGGGCCGCGCCTCTCCCTGCACCACCACCATCTGCACGCCGTAGGCACCCCCTTCGCCAGACCCATGCTCCGGCTCTGGCCGGGAGGCACCTCCGGGATCCCCGCCACCGTCTCCTTCCTGCTCCGGCTCCGAGAGACGACCGTCCGTCTCGACTTCGGGCTCCCCAGAGGGGGGTGGCCCCGGGGATGAGGACGGGTCCGGCTGGGAGAAAGCCTGGTCGGGGCAGCGCTCCAGAGAGACGTCTCGGCATTCGGCCGGCTCGGGGCTCTCCCCCTCTGACAGGGAGCTCGGTAACGGGCTCTCCATGCTGCGATCAGGATTGTCCTGAGAGGAGTCTGAAAAACAAGACCACACACCATTAGATTCCAGTCTGTAACTCCCTCCCGGGGTCTCTGTTATTCTGTATATAACCCACCCTGAACCCCTCGATTAGATTCCAGTCTGTAACTCCCTGAGAGGAGTCTGAAAAACAAGACCACACACCATTAGATTCCAGTCTGTAACTCCCTCCCGGGGTCTCTGTTATTCTGTATATAACCCACCCTGAACCCCTCGATTAGATTCCAGTCTGTAACTCCCTCCCGGTGTCTCTGTTATTCTGTATATAACCCACCCTGAACCCCTCGATTAGATTCCAGTCTGTAACTCACTCCCGGGGTATCTGTTATTCTGTATATAAACCACACCCCAAACCCCTCGATTAGATTTCAGTCTGTAACTCCCTC
>NW_025210909.1:20841-21000 GCF_004010195.1 Chiloscyllium plagiosum
CGGTCTGTAATTCCCTCCAGGATATATGTTACTCTGTATATAACCCCACCCCCCGAACCCCTCGATTCGGTTTCAGTCTGTAATTCCCTCCAGGATATATGTTACTCTGTATATAAGCCACCCCATACGTTTCGATTCGATTCCGGTCTGTAATTCCCT
>NW_025210910.1:0-9881 GCF_004010195.1 Chiloscyllium plagiosum
GTTGGCTTATGTGGTGCCACTGTTTAGGAAAGGTGGTAAGGACAAGCCAGGGAACTACAGTCCAGTGAGCCTGACGTTGGTGGTGAGCATGTTGTTGGAGGGAATCCTGAGGGACAGGATGTACATGTATTTGGAAAGGCAAGGACTGATTAGGGATAGTCAAAATGACTGTGCGTGGGAAATCATGTCTCACAAACGTGATTGAGTTTTTTGAAGTAACAAAGAGGATTGATGAGGGCAGAGCAGTAGATGTGATCTATATGGACTTCAGTCAGGCGTTCGACAAAGTTCTCCATGGGAGACTGGTTAGCAAGGTTAGATCTCATGGAATACAGGGAGAACTAGCCATTTGGATACAGAACTGGCTCAAAGGTAGAAGACAGAAGGTGGTGGTGGAGGGTTGTTTTTCAGACTGGAGGCCTGTGACCAGTGGATTGCCACAAGGATCAGGGCTGCTAACACTGCTTTTCAGCATTTATATAAATGATTTAGATGTGAGCATGACACCAAAATTGGAGGTGTAGTGGACAGCGAAGAAGGTTACCTCAGATTACAACAGGATCTGGACCAGATGGGCCAATGGGCTGAGAAGTGGCAGATGGAGTCTAATTTAGATAAATGCGAGGTGCTGCATTTTGGGAAAGCAAATCTTAGCAGGATGTATGCACTTAATGGTAAGGTCTTAGGAAATGTTGCTGAACAAAGTGACCTTGGAGTGCAGGTTTATTGCTCCTTGAAAGTGGAGTCACAGGTAGATAGGATAGTGAGGAAGATGTTTGGTATGCTTTCCTTTATTGTTCAGAGTATTGAGTCCAGGTTTTGGGAGGTTGAAACTTTATTGCTGGAACAGCACAGCAGGTCAGGCAGCATCCAGGGAACAGGAGATTCGACGTTTCGGGCACAGGCCCTTCTTCAGGAATGAGCAGAGAGTGTTCAGCAGGAGAAGATAAAAGGTAGGGAGGAGGGACTTGGAGGAGGGGCGTTGGAAATGTGATAGGTGGAAAGAGGTCAAGGTGAGGGTGATAGGTCGGAGTAGGGTGGAGGCAGAGAGGTCAAGAAGAAGACTGCAGGCCAGGAAGGCGGTGCCGGGCGGGAGGGACTCGGCTGAGACAAGGTGGGGGGAGGGAGAAACTGGTGAAGTCCAAGTTCATCCCCTGTGGTTGGAGGGCTCCCAGTCGGAAGATAAGACGCTCCCCCTCCGACCGTCGCGTTGTTGTGGTTTGGCGGTGGATGAGTCCAATGACCTGCATATCCTCGGTGGAGTGGGAGGGGGAGTTGAAATGCTTTGCCACAGGTTGGTTGGGTTGGTTCGTCCGGGTGGCCCAGAGGTGCTCTCTGAATCGCTCCGCAAGTAGGCGGCAAGTAGGTTTTGGGAGGTCATGTTGAGGCTGTACAGGACATTGATTAGACCACTGTTGGAATACTGTATGCGATTCTGGTCTCCGTCTTATTGGAAAGATGTAGTGAAACTTGAAAGGGTTCAAAAAAGATTTCCAGGGTTGGAGGATTTGAGCTATAATGAGAAGTTGAATAGGCTGAGGCTGTTTTCCCTGGAGCATCAGAGGCTGAGGGGTGACCTTTCTAGAGGTTTATAAAATCATGAGGGGCATGGATAGGATAAGCAGACAAAGTCTTTTCCCTGGGTGGAGGAGTCCAGAACGAGAGGGCATACGTTTGAGGCGAGAGGGGAAAGATTTAAGAGAGACCTAAAGGGCAACCTTTTCATGCAGAGGGTGGTACGTGTATGGAATGAGCTGCCAGAGGATGTAGTGGAGGCTGGTACAATCACAACATTTAAGAAGCGTCTGGATGGGTACGTGAATAGGAAGGGTTTGGAGGGATATGGGCTGGGTGTTGGCAGGTGGGACTAGATTGGGTTGGGATATCTGGTCAGCATGGACGGGTTGGACCGAAGGGTCAGTTTCCATGCTGTACATCTCTATGTCTCTAAGTGTGTGTGTGTATGTGACAGAAATGGGGTATGTTGAGAGAGTGCATGTGTCGGTGTATGTGTGGGGGGTGTATATTGGGCATATCAGAAAGAGCTTGTATCTGAGGGAGAGTCTGTGTGGGTGTGTGAGTATGTAGGGGTGTGTGCGTGTATCATGCAGTAGACTCACATGTAGTGTGACATCAACCCAAGGTACCTGGTTGGGTACCAAACATTGCTATCAGCTTCTGCACAGTTCCTCAGCGTTTTTGCATGAACCTTGGGTTCATGTCATAATGTAGGTGACCCTCCTAGCTAGCCTCCTCTAGCTTATCTTTCCACACTTCAGGCTCTCTGCCTTTATTCCTGATGAAGGGCTTTTGCCCGAAACGTCGATTTCGAAGCTCCTTGGATGCTGCCTGAACTGCTGTGCTCTTCCAGGATAGTCAATATTGTGTGGAAGTAATTCTGTGACCATGTAAATGGTTCAGACAGTGTGTTCATTAATCCTGTGGCCGTATGCTGGTCAATACTATGTGGGAATAATCCTGTGGCCTGAGGATCGTCAATACTGTGTGGGAATAATCCTGTGTCCTGAGAATGGTCAATACTGTGTGTGAACAATCCTGTGGCTTGAAGATAGTCAATATTGTGTGGAAGTAATTCTGTGACCATGTAAATGGTTCAGACAGTGTGTTCATTAATCCTGTGGCCGTATGCTGGTCAATACTATGTGGGAATAATCCTGTGGCCTGAGGATCGTCAATACTGTGTGGGAATAATCCTGTGTCCTGAGAATGGTCAATACTGTGTGTGAACAATCCTGTGGCTTGAAGATAGTCAATATTGTGTGGAAGTAATTCTGTGACCATGTAAATGGTTCAGACAGTGTGTTCATTAATCCTGTGGCCGTATGCTGGTCAATACTATGTGGGAATAATCCTGTGGCCTGAGGATCGTCAATACTGTGTGGGAATAATCCTGTGTCCTGAGAATGGTCAATACTGTGTGTGAACAATCCTGTGGCTTGAAGATAGTCAATATTGTGTGGAAGTAATTCTGTGACCATGTAAATGGTTCAGACAGTGTGTTCATTAATCCTGTGGCCGTATGCTGGTCAATACTATGTGGGAATAATCCTGTGGCCTGAGGATCGTCAATACTGTGTGGGAATAATCCTGTGTCCTGAGAATGGTCAATACTGTGTGTGAACAATCCTGTGGCTTGAAGATAGTCAATATTGTGTGGAAGTAATTCTGTGACCATGTAAATGGTTCAGACAGTGTGTTCATTAATCCTGTGGCCGTATGCTGGTCAATACTATGTGGGAATAATCCTGTGGCCTGAGGATCGTCAATACTGTGTGGGAATAATCCTGTGTCCTGAGAATGGTCAATACTGTGTGTGAACAATCCTGTGGCTTGAAGATAGTCAATATTGTGTGGAAGTAATTCTGTGACCATGTAAATGGTTCAGACAGTGTGTTCATTAATCCTGTGGCCGTATGCTGGTCAATACTATGTGGGAATAATCCTGTGGCCTGAGGATCGTCAATACTGTGTGGGAATAATCCTGTGTCCTGAGAATGGTCAATACTGTGTGTGAACAATCCTGTGGCTTGAAGATAGTCAATATTGTGTGGAAGTAATTCTGTGACCATGTAAATGGTTCAGACAGTGTGTTCATTAATCCTGTGGCCGTATGCTGGTCAATACTATGTGGGAATAATCCTGTGGCCTGAGGATCGTCAATACTGTGTGGGAATAATCCTGTGTCCTGAGAATGGTCAATACTGTGTGTGAACAATCCTGTGGCTTGAAGATAGTCAATATTGTGTGGAAGTAATTCTGTGACCATGTAAATGGTTCAGACAGTGTGTTCATTAATCCTGTGGCCGTATGCTGGTCAATACTATGTGGGAATAATCCTGTGGCCTGAGGATCGTCAATACTGTGTGGGAATAATCCTGTGTCCTGAGAATGGTCAATACTGTGTGTGAACAATCCTGTGGCTTGAAGATAGTCAATATTGTGTGGAAGTAATTCTGTGACCATGTAAATGGTTCAGACAGTGTGTTCATTAATCCTGTGGCCGTATGCTGGTCAATACTATGTGGGAATAATCCTGTGGCCTGAGGATCGTCAATACTGTGTGGGAATAATCCTGTGTCCTGAGAATGGTCAATACTGTGTGTGAACAATCCTGTGGCTTGAAGATAGTCAATATTGTGTGGAAGTAATTCTGTGACCATGTAAATGGTTCAGACAGTGTGTTCATTAATCCTGTGGCCGTATGCTGGTCAATACTATGTGGGAATAATCCTGTGGCCTGAGGATCGTCAATACTGTGTGGGAATAATCCTGTGTCCTGAGAATGGTCAATACTGTGTGTGAACAATCCTGTGGCTTGAAGATAGTCAATATTGTGTGGAAGTAATTCTGTGACCATGTAAATGGTTCAGACAGTGTGTTCATTAATCCTGTGGCCATGTTCCAATCAATACTGTGTGTAAATAATGCTGTGGGCTGGGAATATTGAATATTGTTGTGAATACTAGTGTGTCCTGAGGATGGTCAGTACTGCGTGTGAATAATCCAGTGGCCTGAGGATGTTCAATACAGTGTGCGAATAATCCTGTGGCCTGTGAATGTTCAATACTGTGTGTGAAAAATCATGTGGCCTGAGGATTGCTTATACTTTGTGTGAATAATCCTGTTGCCTGAGGATGGTCCATACTGTGAGTGAATAATCCTGTGGCTTTAGAATGGTTAATAATGTATGGGAATAATCCTGTTGGCCTGAGAATGGTCAATGCTGTGAGTTAATAATCATGTGGCCTGAGAGTAGTCAATAAAGTGTGGGAATAAGGCTGTGGCCTGTGGATGGTCAATACCGTTGTGAATAATCTTGTGGCCGGAGGCTGGTTAATACAGTGTGTGAATGGTCTGATGATGGTCAATACTGAATAATCCTGTGCTCTGAGGATGTTCAATACTGTGTGTGAATAAACCTGTGGCCTGTGATGGTCAATGCTGTGTGTGAATTATCCTTGGACAGTGAATGGTCAATAGCATTTTGGGCGGCACGGTGGCCCAGTGGTTAGCACTGCTGCCTCACAGCGCCTGAGACCCGGGTTCAATTCCTGCCTCAGGCAACTGACTGTGTGGAGTTTGCACGTTCTCCCCGAGTCTGCGTGGGTTTCCTCCGGGTGCTCCGGTTTCCTCCCACAGTCCAAAGATGTGCAGGTCAGGTGAATTGACCATGCTAAATTGCCCGTAGTGTTAGGTAAGGGTTAAATGGAGGGGTATGGGTCGGGTTGCGCTTCGGCGGGGCGGTGTGGACTTGTTGGGCCGAAGGGCCTGTTCCCACACTGTAAGTTATCTAATCTAATCTAAAAAAACATGCTCCAAAACCCATCCACATTCTGTACATGTACAGTCCCAGGTTTCCCTGCACTCGTGTGATCCCTGCCTCAGGGATTGTGGGTGTTATAGTCCCCATGAAGCCTCTGGAGACCTGTTGCTGGAAAGTGAATGAAAAGTGTGGGGTGGAGGGTGTTGTGTATCCGATCCCCATTCAGACACACAGGACATGTGAGCTGTCACTGGGTTTTACTGAGACATCCGCTTAGAAAACTCGATTTCTGATGTAAGGAATATACATTCAGCCAATTGCGGGGTGGGGAGGTTAATAAGGGGCAGCACATTTTAAGAGAGGTGGCTCAGTGGCTAGCACTACTGCCTCACAGCGTCAGAGACCCGGGTTTGATTCCAGCCTTAGGCAACTGTGTGGAGTTTACACATTCTCCCTATGTTTGCGTGGGTTTCCTCTGGGTGTTCCGGTTTCTTTCCACAGTCCAAAGATGTGCAAGTTTGATGGATTGGCCATGATAAATTGCCTACAGGGTCCACGCATGTGCCAGTTAGACAATTAACAACAGGAAATGCAGGGTTACAGGGAATGGATGGGACTGAATGGGATGCTCACTATAGGGTTGGCGTGGACTCGATGGATGAATACCCTGTTTCTGCACTATAGGGACTCTATTCTATTCTCATGAAGAAGAATGTACCTATCTCAATGTGTTCTGAATTTGTGGAATTTCCTATTCAAAATGTAGTGGATGCCTGGGCAATGTGCAAACTTAATGAAAAGATACAGATGTTTAATTTGCAATGCGTTGAAGGGTGAGAGAGCGCAGGCGGGAAAATCCAGCTGAGAGTAAGGTGAGCTCAATCATCACCGTATTAAATGGTGGAGATGGTTCGAAGGGCTGCATTGACTCTCCTGTGCCCAGTGCTTATCTTCTTACGGTAATAATTGGAAAGCTGAATCCAAAAATCACCACCTTCAGAAAATGCAGGATACTCAGATGGATTAGCATTCCAAACTTAGATAGTGAGGAAGCGAGTAGGAGATAATGATTTTGCAATTTTACACTGAGGGGACACAGTGATTTATGGTTTTCGACTGTGTAGGACATTCACACCGTCCAGAATACTCTGTTGTGAATATCTATCCTGTACTTTACTACAAAGCCAAGGTCTCTGATAATGAAACCCAAAACACCGCCTCCCCACGTAATCTGATAAAAGACTTGAGAAGTCTGGTTGAATTTAGAACACAGATGGAAAACGGTAAAATTAAATCCAATCCCAAGATCCTGTGCTTAAACAAAGGAGACGACAATAGGATGAGGCAGGAGTTGGCTAATATAGACTGGAAGCAAAGACTTTAGGGTGGGACAGTTGACAGACAGTGGAGGAATATCAAAGAATTTTTCAAACTGGTCAGCAAAAACATATATCAGTGAAAAGGAAGGACTGTCGGAAAAGGAGTAATCTGCCATGGGTGGCTAAGGAAATAATGGAGTCGGTCAAATTGAAATAGAAGGCATACAAATTGGTAAAAACCAAGGAGAAACCAGGAGATTAGAAAAACTTCAAAGATCAACAGAAAGCTTGATGGGATTCGGGATAAAATGTCATGAGTAGCTATCTCCAGGGACAGAATAGCAGTTTACACTGCTGGAGGGGAACCTATTGTTTGGGGAACATATGGCCTCTGTAATTGTTGAAGCACTTAACTGTTACCATAGAGATAATCCTGATCAAGTTAAAAATCACAGCACACTCCAAAAACTTGTATTTCCAAATAAACCTGTTGGACTATAACCTGGTGTTGTGTGGTTTTTAACTTTGTTGATCCCACCTCAACCCCGGCTCCTCCACATCAGAATCCTGATAGACAGCCCCACTGAAACTGAAGCGCCTGTCAGGGACTTGAGGGAGCCAAAGGGGCGTGGGGGGGATGGGTGCGTGGTTTAACCACAAAGTGCCGAACAGAACTAGACTTTTGAAACTGCTGTTGCCATGGAGATAATCCTGAGAGATAGTCTCTATTCAAAGTCACAAACCACAAAGGTAGAAGAATGGGAGCCGTACACCGGACAGGCGGGGAGTTACCTGATGCTGGATCAGTGGTGCTGGAAGAGCACAGCAATTCAGGCAGCATCCAAGGACAGGCAAAATCGCCGTTTCGGGCAAAAGCCCTTCATCAGGAATAAAGGCAGAGAGCCTGAAGCGTGGACAGATAAGCTAGAGGAGGGTGGGGGTGGGGATAGAGTGGCATAGAGTACAATAGGTCAGTGGGGAAGGAGATGAAGGTGATAGGTCAGGGAGGAGAGGGTGGAGTGGATAGGTGGAAAAGGAGCTGGGCAGGTCGGACAAGTCCGGACAGGTCAGGGGATCGAGTTTCTGGAGGTTAGAAACTAGGATGAGGTGGGGGAAGGGGAAATGAGGAAACTGTTAAAATCCACATTGATGCCCTGGGGTTGAAGTGTTCCAAGGCGGAAGATGAGGCGTTCTTCCTCCAGGCATCTGGTGGTGAGGGAGCGGCGGTGAAGGAGGCCCAGCACCTCCATGTCCTCCGTAGAGTGGGAGGGGGAGTTGAAATGTTGAGCCACGGGGCGATTTGGTTGATTGGTGCGGGTGTCTCGGAGATGTTCCCTAAAGCACTCTGCTAGGAGGCGCCCAGTCTCCCCAATGTAGAGGAGACCGCATCGGGAGCAACGGATAAAATAAATGATATTAGTGGATGTGCAAGTAAAACTTTGATGGATGTGGAAGGCTCCTTTAGGGCCTTGGATGGAGGTGAGGGAGGAGGTGTGGGCACAGGTTTTACAGTTCCTGCGGTGGCAGGGGAAAGTGCCAGGATGGGAGGGTGGGTCGTAAGGGGGCGTGGACCTGACCAGGTAGTCATGGAGGGAACGGTCTTCGCGGAGGGCGGAGAGGGGTGGGGAGGGAAATATATCCCCAGTGGTAGGGTCTGTTTGGAGGTGGCGGAAATGTCGGCGGATGAATAAGTAAGCCCCAAGATGGCATCTTTAGCAACTGAAAGCCTACCAAAACCTATCAAAAGAGCTGGAATCAGCAAAAACAACAATATTTATATTGTACAGGTTATGGCTCCTAATGGAATCACAAGTGCAAATAATATACAACATGGAGAATTGAAAGCTATACGTGTGGCCAGTTGGAACACTTCATGAAATATTGTAAGTTAATAGCACTTGCACCTTGTCAAAAACAAAAAATATGTCTTGCAAATGGAAAACTCCCAGAGAAATTAAAATATTGTAACCAAGAAAATATTTTCAAGAAGTTAAAGATACAGAACAAAGGTGCAGACAATATTCGTATAGGAGGTCAAACAGAATCAAAATCAATTCTGAACTATCAACTTGAAGACACAAGGTTTTGAAACAGAATTTAAACTCAACAGAGGAGAGGTGTTTCGGTAATGTCCTGATTGAAGTCTGTGAGGAGCAAACCAGCAAACACAAAGCTCTAAGGTTCAGGAAAGTGAGATATTACAGCGCATTAGCAAATCATCATAAAGTGTAGTCACAGAGGAAGAAATGCCAATGAAAGTTTATAAGTCAGAGTACCTCATTCTTGAGCAGAAATGCATCAAGAAGTGGGTATAGTACTTCAGATTTATTAAATTTCAAGAAGGATAAGAGGCCAAATGCTTAACAACGCCAGGAGCATTATTAAGGAGGTGTTCACTCCACAAGGCAGGAAGTTTAGACTGAACTATTTCCCTCCAAAATCATGTCATTGAACTCTTACAGTGGCATTCCAACAAAGTTACAGAAATGCACAACAAAACGTAATACAGAAGAGAATTTCAGAAAGGATTTCCAATGCTATTCAAAGGTTTAGGTAAGCTGAAGCAGGAGTATCATACTGCTCTGTAAGAAAGTGTTAAACCCATCTGCTTGAACGCTGCCAGGAAAATCCCTCATCGTTTGATGAGTAAAATGGAATCTCAGGCAACAAGATCAAAAGTGAGATCATATCACCAGTGACAGAAACAACGCATTGGTGCTCACGGCTATTAGACATTACCAAGGCAAATGGAGAACTGAGATTGTGTTCAGATCTCACTCAGTTAAAGAAAGGATTAATGAAATCCAACTTATTTCTTCAGTTGATGATAGCTTAGAAAAATTGGCAATTTGCAAGTTTTCATAAAATCAAGTACCATACATGGGTTCTGGCAGATAGCTTTAGACCAAAGTTGATATTGCCGACTACCTTTATGATACAATGAGGGTATCATTAGTTAGTAAGTTTGCAGATGACACCAAAATTGGACAACAAAGAATGTTACCTCAGATTACAATGGGATCTTGATCAGATGGGCCAATGAGCTGAGAAATGGCCAATGGAGTTTAATTTAGATAAATGCGAGATGCTGCATTTTGGGAAAGCAAATCTTATCAGAACTGACACACTTAATGGTAAGGTCCTCAGGAGTATTGCTAAGCAAACAGACCTCGGAATGAAGGTTCATAGCTCCTTTAAAGTGGAATCACAGATAGATAGGTAGAAGTTTGATATGCTTTCCTTTATTGGTCAGAGTATTGAGTACAGGAGTTAGGAGG
>NW_025210910.1:10346-15547 GCF_004010195.1 Chiloscyllium plagiosum
TGTTCCCCTCGGGGTTCTGGGGGGTGGGAATAGTGACAGTGGGGTCTGTGGGGGGCGTGTCAGCAGAATGCAGGTGAGTGGCGCTGGTGGGGTCGGAAGTGGTGGCAGACCCGGCAGTAGGGGTGGCGGAAGTCACTGAGCGTGTGGCATCGGCGATTATGTGAGGGCCGGAAGTGGCTGTGGGAGTGGCCATGATGGGGGCAGAAGTGACATCATCAATCAGCGTGGGGGTGGTAGCTGCATCAGCCGCATGGCTAATGGCGTTTCCGAGGCCAGGGGAGTCTTCTGGAATGTTCGAGGAGTGCTGGTTATGGAGCTGGGTAGATAAAAGTTTGTTGTACTTACAGTTTTTGATGTTTGAGGAGTTACCTGATGCTGCCTGAAGGCATTTTGCACGTAAAATATCCAGGTAACTACCATGTCTCATCAATAAAGACTCAAAGAAGACCTCTCAGAGTTCTGTGCCTAGTTATTCCTACCCAGCAGGGTTCAGGAATATGAGGACACAGCAGTCAGACTTCACAGTGGAGGATATGAAGAACATGCCAGGAATTGATAAGGAGACTAAGGAAGGTGAGGACCAAGAAATAACCATTATGAAAGAGTTAGAGCTGGGCAAGCTAATGGAGCTAAAGGTAGACAAGTCTCTTTGCCCTGATGGAATACATCCCAAGATACCAACAGAGTTAGGGAGAGAAATAGCAAATGCACTAAGTCATAGAATCCTACAGCAGAGACAGGCCCTTTGGCCCAAACTGGCCCATGCCGATCAGAATGTCCATCCATGCTAACCCTATTTCCATGCACTTAGCTCATCTGCTTCTGAAACTTTCCTATCCATGTATTTGTCCAAATGCCTTTCACATGTTGTTAATGTACCCACCTCAATCACTTCCACTGGCAGTTCATTCCATATACATACCACCCTCTGTGTAGAACAGTTGCCCCTCAGCTTCCCTTTTAGTCTTTCTCCTCTAACCTTAAACTGATGCCCTCCAGTCCTTATTCCCTGGGAAAAAGACTGAGTGCATTCACCTTACCCATGCCTCTCATGATCTTATACACTTCTTTAATATATTCCCCCTTGGTTTCCTCTGCTATAAACAAAATAGTCCTCGCTTGTCTAACCTCTCCCTGTAACTCAGACCCCTGAGACCTGGCATCATCCTTGTAAATTTCTTCTGCACCTTCCCAGTTTAATAACTGGAACCTACACTGCATCCATCACATTTCCAGTGTTTCCCCACGGCGCTGGAACCGACGTGACAACACCAATGGATTACAATCCATGATCGATAATTAACTCCGTTACAACAATTCCATTTTCACAGCTTTTTCCATCCTTTTGTCTTTCTGGTTTCATGGTAAATTGTCCTCATACAAAACCAATCTGGGGCTTAACTGTTCCTGGGAAACGTGCCATGATTTTTTAGACTTTCAAAAACCAAATGAAATTTCTCTCCACAGTCCCCACGCTAACACGGACTTCGCTGTCTCAGTACTTTTTCCAGTCACGCCGACATTTTAGATATTCGTCCACGGACAGAATGCACACCTTTCCATCCAGATGAAAAGGCCAATAATATCCAGATCGGCACGGATCACGTAATTATCAAAACTGAACATGAAATTCAATGTGAATTTCTCAACTACAAATTCCCCCTTTTAGTACTCTACAACAGAGAAAACAGAAAGTGCTGGAGCTCCTCAGCAGGTCTGGCAGCATCTGAAATGGTGACAGATGCAGGAAACATTGCAGCCTGGAAGAAGTTTTCAGATGATTACACCAGGCACGTGCGCTTGATGACCAATATGGAGAAGATGGGGACATTGTGTTCAACAGTTTATACCAGAGACTCTGACCCCATTTTATTCCGTGTTTCTCTGAGATTCCCTCTTTTCAGAAGCAGGCAGGAGTGGGAAGCAGTGGAGAATGTAAATGATGTGTGACCTTCCTAGTGAGAGGATTCGAGTACCGGAGCAGGGATCCCTTTCTGGAAGGGCCTTGGTGAGACCACACCTGGAGTACTGTGTGTACCTTTGTTCCCCTTTCCCAAGGGGAGCTATCCTGGTTATTCAGAGAGAGTAAAGGAGGGTCACCAGCCTGAGTCCTGGGATGTGTAGATAGTTAAGGGCTGCAGATGCTGGAAGTCAGAGTTTATACAATGTTGATCTGGGGAAGTACAGCAGGTCAGGCAGCATCAGAGGGGCAGGAAAGTTGATGTTTTGGGTCAGGACACTTTGTCAGACCGGATGAATAGTCCTGACCAGAAACATCAATTTTCCAGCCCCATCGTATCCACGCTGGTCATCAAGCGCCTATTTATTCTAGTCCCACGTTCTGCCACTCCGTGTAACATCTTGGTGTGATCATCTAAACACTTCTTCAAGGCTGCAATGTTTCCTGCATCTGTCACCATTGCAGATGCTGACAGACTTGCTGAGGATGTCCAGCAATTTATGTTCTTATTGCAGATTTCCACCATTTTGCTGAAGCACATAGACATGTATACAGCTCCATATTTTGTTGACTCACATTTCTGAGATGGCAGGACTGATGGCTGAAGAGGGACTCAATCCTCGTTTAATCCTCCTTTTCTTTGGCTTTCTGAGCTGCTGACTACATCACTAATATTCTACCTCCCATTCCCTGACCTGAATCTGACCCATCTAAGCCGACACTTTAGTTCCCAACCCCCTGCCGGACTAGTTAAAATCTCACCAATGGAACTGCAAAAGCCCCCATCAGATTTATCTCAGCTCTGCCCAGGGGTAACCGGTCAGGCTGTTCAGATTCTCACTTCCCCAGGCTCTCACTTCCCCAGATCAACATTGTATAAACTCTGACTTCCAGCATCTGCAGCCCTTAACTATCTACACATCCCAGGACTCAGGCTGGTGACCCTCCTTTACGCTCTCTCAATAACCAGGATAGCTCCCCTTGGGAAAGGGGAACAAAGGTACACACAGTACTCCAGGTGTGGTCTCACCAAGGCCCTTCCAGAAAGGGATCCCTGCTCCGGTACTCGAATCCTCTCACTAGGAAGGTCACACATCATTGACATTCTCCACTGCTTCCCACTCCTGCCTGCTTCTGAAAAGAGGGAATCTCAGAGAAACACGCAATAAAATGGGGTCAGAGTCTCTGGTATAAAGTGGTGGCATGACCCTAGCTGGTGCTGATTTCCCGAGAAGCTACCCCACCCATTCCCGCCCTTACAGAATCCCAAGCGGGATACAGTATCTGTATGAGAAGGGGATGACCACTGGGGACTCCTGCACCCCCTTCCTGAGCCTCTTACTTGATCTGATGGTCATCCATTCCCTTTCTGCCTGTGTAGCCCTCACCTGCAGTGTGACTAACTCACTAAACGTGCTGTCCATACATTCTCAGATGCTCCACTGTGAGTCCACTCACAGCTCCAGGTCTGAAAAGCAGTTTCCCAGTAACTGCAGATGAACACACTTGCAGCACACATAGCCGTCAGGCACACTGGAAGCGTCCCTTATTTCCCACACTGTACAAGAGGACCACACCACGGGTCTGAGGTGCCATATCACAACATCTCTCTACATTTATCTCGTTACTCCCATTAAGAAAATTTAAATGAGTGCGCAACCTTCCTTCACTTCAAACATGTACATTATAATAAAAAAAAACCTTTACTTCAGCAGATATGTCATACTTTAAAAACTTAAATACTCAGCAGGTATCACTGAGAAATTGGCTGTTCCCATTGGGACCACGTGAATTACTGAATGGCCTGAACTAAACTTGAGTTTCAGCTTCACCTTCTCCCAGTCTCACCTCAGTCTGTTTACACCCAACTCCAAAACACTCTCATTGAGCCAAGCAGCACTCTCAGTGCAGCCTTGTCATTTTCAATGTCTGCTCACACCTACACTGCCCTCGGCCTCCTGTACTGTTCTAATGCATCTCAATGGGAGCTCAGGAACAGCATCTCATCTTTCAGTTCAGCCCTTTGTAACCCCAGAGTCAACATGGACTTCAGCAGTTTCTGGATGCACAGACAGTTGTCAGAATCTGGAATGTTCCACCTGAAATTGTGCTGGAATTTGAGTCCACAAGGAAATTCAATGAGAAGCTTGCAGGGAATTGGAAGTAGGGAGTTTACAGGTTAACATCATGAAGTGGGTGACTGGGAATAAATCTGGCATTTGGATAAATCTGTGCTCTCTCTCAGGCCAATACCTCCTTCCACAGCTGCAGGTCCAAGAATTGAACACATACCCAAAGGGTGATCTGACCATGAACTTGAACATCTTTCTGCTTTTTGCTTGACAAAACTATTGGTGATATTTTCCCAGACTGAACAAACCTTTCTCGTTCCACAGTTAAATGCCAATGATATTCAGATCGTGATGACTCTGTGGACTGTAGAAACTTGTTTTTGAGATCCCAGTCCCAATTATTCTCAATTAATATCCTATAAAATGAATTCGCAAAACAAAGCTCACAATCAGTGCAAGGTGAATAGTGAAGGCGAACACTTCTCTTGGTATGTGTTTGATGTGTAAACGCTCATCTTGATATCACCCCGCCCCCCCAAAAAAGAGGACATGTGCCTGCGCCTTGCTGTACCTTGCCCCAAATAAAGATGGCGGCCATAACCCAGGACCTCTCACTGCCTGAGGCCCACAGCTGTTTTCCCCTTTGCTGCAAATGTGGAACCAAGATTTTCTAATTCATATCAACAACCTGCACAGAGTGTAACTATACCCTCCCAGTCTACACGGATACATCTCACCTGGTTTCTGCTGTCACTCTCCCCTTTCCGCCTCCTGCAAACACCAAGGGTCATCACGGGTTCTGTGACCCTTCATCAGAACCGAAAACAGCTGGGAAAAGTAGAATCCCTATAGCGTGGAAACGGGCTCTTCGGCCCAACAATTACACATCCACCCTCCGAAGTTCATCTCACTCAGACCCATTCCCCTCCCTATTACTCTCTATTTCCCCAGACTAACGCACATCCCTGAACACTATGGGAAATTTAGCTGGGCCAATTCACTGAACCTGCACATCTTTGGACTACAGGAGATAGGGGTAAAGAGTAAATAATAGGTGGGGACAGAGTGCAAAGAGAGACAGGAACATTTGGAAAGACAAAGGAGTGAATAACGATCTGGTGGAAGGGTGGAAAGCTGTTAGTGGAGGAGACAGGAACCTGGTAGCATCT
>NW_025210910.1:18529-21000 GCF_004010195.1 Chiloscyllium plagiosum
CTTTCTCAACTGTACCAGTCTCTGATTAATCTCTTTCCTTACTGTCTCACAGGATACCATCCATCCCTCACCTTAATAGTTTAAATCCTCCTTAGCAGCTCTAGCAAATCTCCCTGTCAGGATATTAGTCCCCTTCCAATTCAGTTACAATCTGCCTTTCTTGTAAGGTCACTTCTACTCCAGAAGAGGTTCAATGATCCAAAAATGTGAAGTCTTCTCCCAAACACCAGCCCTCAGCCATGCATTATTCTGCTCTGCCCTCCTATTCCTACCGTCACTACCTCGCAGCACCGAAAATAATCCAGATATTACTACTTTTGAGGATCTCCTTTTTAAATTCCTGCTTAATGCTTTATATTCTCCTTTCAGAATGTCATCCTTTTCCCTTTCTATGTCATTGTTTTCAATGTGTACAATGACCTCCTGCTGGTCCTTCTGCCTTCTGCGTTCTGCAATCTCTCTGAGGCATTCTTGATCCTGGTACCAGGGAGGCAACACTGCATTCTGATTTTTCGTTGCTGGCCACAGAAATTTCTGTCTGTGTCTCGGACTAGAGAATCCCCTAACACAGTTGATCTCTTGGAAACTGATGTACTCCTCATTTCATTAGAGCCAGTCTTGATACCAGAAACTTGGCTGTCCATGCTACAATTCCCCTGAGAATCAGCCCCTACATTTTCCAAAACAGCATACCTGTTTGAAATGGGCATAGCTACAGAAAACTCGTGCATTCCTGCTTACCTCTCTTACCTTTCCTGGAGTTAACCCATCTATGTGACTGTATCGGCAACTTTTCTCCCTTCCTATAACTGCCATCCATCACATCCCAATGCGACCATTCCTCATTGCCTCTAACTGTCTCTCCAACTGATCCATTCAATCTGATAGGATTCGCAAACAACAGCATTTATTGCAGAGCTAATCCTCAGTAACACGTAGACTCTCCCCAAAACTCCCATATCCGACAAGAAGAGCATATGACTCTATTAAAGGCCATTTTTGCTTCTTTCAATCTATCGACCCAGAAAATAGCATTGTCTTACTCCTTTACAAAACACTGCTCCGGTTAACCTAATACCTATGGTTTATATTTTGAAGTTTAATCAAGAGACATTTCTCAATAAAACATATAATCAAGAAAGAAACCACTCTACTCACTACTGCAGACTTACTGGAAGGCCACGCTTAAAATATTCACTTATCTGTTTCTGTGCCGTGACCTCTCCCAAACAGGTTCCTCCAAGATTAGTTGTGAATTTCACTGTTCCTTAATTCTTTCTTTCTTTCTCTCTGTCTCTCTCTCCTGCACTGATCTCACCATGTGCTCACTACCTTTGTATGTTCCTCTCCCTGTTAAAACTGCTGTTGTTTTGACTTTTATTCCTCCAAAGTTCCAAGACAATGCAACAGCATATGAAACAGTAACTGCTGCTCCTGGAATGCAAGGAAATCACCTCCAACACCTAAACTACCCCAAAAAGGAGCAGCCTGTTACAGCCAGAAATGTTTCCCATCCTCCATCTTGGATTACCCAGAATCCTTTAACATAAATCAAGAACTGTGGATGCTAAAAATCCAAACAAAGCATTACTTTCTGAAGAATCTCAACAAATCTGACAGCATCTGTGAAGAGAAGACAGAATCAACGTTTCAAGTCTTTAGAAAGGATGATTAGACTATTGCTATATGAGTGATGTCTAATGGCAGTGCCATTATTTGTTGTCCAAACTGTCCAGAGTAGATTGGTGAATTAAGCAGCTTGAATCTCTCTTCCATTCTTTGGACAATTTATCCTCGACACCTTTTCTACATAACTTAAATCTTGGCCTTGAAAGATAATGAACCACTTCTTGGTCAAGATTGGCCTTTGTCTCCAACTGATGGTGCATAGTCACACAAACTGAAGAGGATTGAAAATGAGGTGCATATACTCTTCGCAAGAGACGTTTGATGATTTAAAACATAGTACTGTTGGAAGAATCACAGATTACATCAATTTGAGGAAGACATCCATTGTGATATTTCTGGTGACAAAGATAATTTCTCTATTCAACTTACATCCCAAAATGGAATTTAAAATAAGATTATTGCTCCACTGTTTGTACTTCGATATTGAGAAATCTGGTACATCTTAATTCTGTCCACCAATGTAGTTTTGAATTGCTTAGGATGAATAGAGTGCGGTATAACTTTATTGCTGGCAGACTCTGGGTGTCATTTGGAAACTGAGACTCCAGGTAGTCTTCATCAAAATAGATGACCGGATCATCATTGGATTCACAATGTCAAGTCCACATTCTCCCACAGATGCTCCCAGACCTGCTGCGTTTTGATAGCAGCTTCTGCTTTTGTAGCATATCTCCAGCACCCACAGTTCATTGTTTAATTTATTTGACTAGATTTGATGTAGGTATGTATTATTTTTACCAATTTGCGTTGAAAATGATGCATGCAATGCAATGTATATTGTC